>NC_081180.1:30592623-30847623 GCF_029867415.1 Vicia villosa | reverse complement strand
ACTATCATGGGTTACAATCAAAGAAACCTTAGTTCGATATCCTAATGGAGAATTTTGGAATTTTGGAATGATGTATCGTTGCCATGTCAGCTGCCACGTACACGTTATAAACGGACGTTTGAGGAAAATAGACGGAAGGGACTAATATGCATCTATTAAAAAGTTGAAGGACCAATTTGACACGAAAAAAAATTAAGGGAGCAAAGTGAACCAGAGGGTATAATTAAGGGACCAAAAAGGGTATTTTGCCTAATCTTTTTTATATATATGAAAGTCATCCTCTTTTTCTTTTTGTTTTCTTCTTTTTTCTTACTTATAGTTATATTTATTGCACTAGCTAATTATTATTATTATTAATTAATAAATTTAACCTAATAATTTCTAATATTTAATATTAAAATTATAATCAATTAGTAATAATTTACTATAAAAATTATAAACATGACAAGTGAATAATTCTTTTCCATCTTATTTTTTGCAAATAAATAAATGAAATATAGATTTATTTAGTAACGAGATCTCTTAATTTAATTTTAAGTTTCACTTTAATCTTCTTTGTAATAAATTTTATATTTTAGTTATTTAAAAAATATTTTGTTAGCCAAATTAATCTTTTGTGCTAAATGTTAAAAAAAAACATTAAGTTGATGGTCAGGCATGACTAGGGGTGGCAAAATGGGCTCGGCCCTCGGTGAAAACCCGTTTTCCCCGCATTTTTTTAGGGGCGGGATAAGGTTTTAGGGCCGCTCTCTTTAATATGTCTGCCCCGTCCCGCCGCATTTTTTTGTGGACATGCGTTTTTTCATATAATTTTATTATTTTTAGGCCTAAAAGGTTCAATACCTGCGGGATTTTTCCGTCCCTCACTATTTTGCGGGACGGGACAAGGTTTTGGACCCGCACTCTTATATATGCATGCCCGTTTTTTCGCGGGCTTTTGCGGGGCGGGCCTAAACGGGACGGACATGCTCGTTTTCCACCCCTAAACATGACTACATGACAGAAGTTAAAATAGTGAGTCAAGAATTTAGTTAAGGGACTAAATTGGAACTTTATAATTATTTAAGGAATTAGAAAATAAGATCAACCAAACCGCGATTCATTATTTGTACATCGAATTTGGAATTTAATAGCAGTAAACAAGAATTGTGTTACATTTTTTATTAAAAAATAAAATATATCAAAATGAGAATTGGTATTTCACTTCGATATATGTCAGTCCTAGAGAGGAGAGTAGACAAGAATTGTGGAGCAATTTGAAAAGAATTCTTGACTCAATGTCCAAAGGTGAATGTTAGGGGGAGATTACAATGATATCCTGGATGTTAGTGTGAAGGGAGGAGGAGCCTCAGTCTCTCGAAGAAAGTGTGACGCTTTTAAAACCAGGATTGATCAATGTAAGTATTAAGAGTTCCACATCATAAACATATCACCTGGATATGTCCTTATAAGTGACCTTACAAGCCGGTTTTGTAGGGTTGAGTTAGGCCTAACCACATTTCTTAACAGTAAACTTATGGACCTTGGCTTCATAGGGTTGATCAATGTATGCTTATGGACCTTGGCTTCATAGCACATCAATTCATATTTTTTTGCGTCCCTTCGAATTGAGGGAATTTGGAGAGGAGGGGAGGAGAGGAAATCTGAATTTTACTATATAAAAATTATTATATTTATTAAAATATCCTCAATTTAATTTTATTATTTCAAAATTATTTATTTTCTTTTGTGTTAATGCTTTTTTCTATGTGATTTTTCTCGATTGTTTCCATCAACTTATTATAACTATTATCCACTTTCAAATTTTTTTACTTAATATAAATCATAATTATTGCATTATTTTATATATTTTTAATGTTTATTTATGTTCATTTTTTCTTCTAATTTTGTTATTTCTCCTATTATATTTTCTCTTATATCAAGTTTTAAATCATTCACTTAATTTTATTTTTTATTCATTTTATAAAAAAATTTAAATTATTAGTTTTAATAATAACCTATTTTATGTATTTGTTTTGTTAGATGATTCATCACTATTTAAAAATTTGTTTTGTTAGATGATTCATCACTATTTAAAAATTGTTACTCAGTCTATTTATGAATTTTTCATATTTGAATATTATATCACTTATATATGATCATAACTCATAAGGGTAAAACCCCTCTCCTCCCCTCCTGAACCAAATATATTTTTAATTAAAAATCCTCTATTCCCCCCCCCCCCTCCCCTCTCTTATTTTGAACCAAACACTTATCTAATTAAAAAAAATCCCTCCCCTCCCCTCTCCCCCCTCATTTGAACTAAACAGACCCTTATGCAATGACCAGTGGCATTTTCAATTCCCAGATGCTCAGGTAAAGGTGCTTATAAGGTTAGATTTTTCTGACCACCATTATTTATTTATATCTCTTTATGACAAGGAAAACTTGAGTAGCAAGATTAAGTTCAAATTCGAGAGTGTCTGGCTTTCAGAGGAGACATGTGAAGAGATGTTAAATAGTATTTGGAAAGACAATCTCAGTCTTAAGGAGAATCTGAAAAATATATTAAGAAACATTCTTGAATGGAAATCTTATACTGTCAATTCCTTACACAATAAAAAAAGAAGATTATGAGAAGACTAGTTGGGATTCAAAATGCCCTCTATCAAAGAAGATTTTACCATGCGCTGCAAATTTTGGAGAAGTGACTCCAAAAGAATTTGTCCCTCGTTCTTCACCAGGAATAAATTATATGGTGTCAACACTCCAGAGCTATGGCCAACTGATGGAGATCGCAATATCAAATATTATCGCATCAAAGCTGTTTAGAGAAGAAGAAAGAATAAAGTTAGCATGATCAAGGACGACAATGGAAATTGGATTGAAGATAGTTCTCAAATCAAGAATATGTTCACTAACAACTATAAAAATTGGTTCCAAACATAGATTTCTTATCCTGTGATTGACATATACAAATTTTTTATTTTAGACCAAGATGTTTGTGATGATGAGATTAATGAAGCTCTATTCGATATGTCCCTGTGAAAAGCTTTAGGTCCGGATGGATTCCCTGCAGGATTCTATCAAAGACCGTGGCACACAACATGAGGCTTTCTTTGCAGCTTCATAAACCAACTTTGGAAGAATCATGAGCCCATTAGAGATGTTAGTTCAACAAACATTGTGCTAATCCCCAAATTCACTAATGCGGTTAATGTTAGCCAGTTTAGACCAATCTCCTTATGAAACTCCTGATACAAGGTTCTAAGCAAAATTATTGTTAATTGCCTTAAAATCTGCATTGATAAAATAATTTCTCCTTTCCAAATTGTATTTATTCGAGGGAGAAATATTTAGGAGAATGTCATTGTTGCTCATGAGATGTTACACTACATGCATCATCTTGTCAAAACCGGATAATTTAAATTGGAATTTCGTGGATAATCTGATCAAATAAGTGAATCCTCTAAACAAGATGAGAAAAATTATTATGGAATCCATCTTGTCCAAAAGCATGAAAGTGTTGTGGAATGGAACGAGCTGTAATACTTGTTTCCAAAAAAAGGAATTAGACAGGGTGATCCTACTTCCCTATCCATCTTTGTGATATGTATAGATAAGCTTTCTCATTTGATTCAAGAAGCACTTAATAAAGGCAAGTGGAAAACCCTAAAAGCTGGAAGATTAGGACCCACCATCTCCCACCTGATGTTTGTAGATGACTTGGTATTGTTTGGCGAAGCTACTAGAGAGAAAATGGACTGTGTCACATAAATACTTAACAAATTTTGTGATATGTCTGGCCAACAAATCAACAAAGATAAGACTATTATTCTTTAAGATTAGGGTTCTATAGTAAAACCGATGATCTTTGAAATCACGTTGATCTTCTTTGGCAGTCATTGCCTGCAGCATCTCCATGATATTGGCCACAGATCCTCAGAGCTCTTCGATGTATCCTTTCATATTTTTCTTCCCTTGCTTAAGGTTTTCCTTCTTTCTTCGAGTAACACTACGTGTCTCATAAGGATGTTGAGAAATTAACTTGTCTTGTTAACTATTTGGATGGAAAGAGGTAAAAGTATTTTATTTTGGAGATGGACATGCATGTTAAATGAATGCAGATACATGCATTTTTTTGGTTTTAATATGCAAAAATGATTTTTATGAGAAGAAATATCATGTGTGGATACATATAATATGGAATACAACTTGACGCCGTGTGAGCGCTTATGAAGATCGATTCAAAATGATACGAGTGATCACATAACACAATAACCTATATAAGAAGGCTCATAATAATATGATAGTTTTAGGTTTTTTTACCCAAGAATCCCCTCACAAGGTTAGCTCTAGAGTTTTTGATATATGGGTACCTAGAGTCACGGATCTTAATAGGAGTTTTACCATGCAATGGGAGAGCTATTTTATGCCAATCTTCACGAGAAAGATCTACTCTAGGGTGGGTCTTTGCATTGGAGAGCTATTTTATACCAATCTTCACGAGAAAGATCTACGCTAGGGACCTAGGGTGGGTCTTTGCATTGATCATTCAAGGTATGCACCTTGGTGATCAACACTACACAGCCACCATAGATGGAGCAGGTTTATAAATTTTCACATTTTTTCAGTTGTTTTATTTTATAAAATAATTATTCTGAATTTTAAAATGTAATTTTTCAAATAAGCACGGCCACGTATGCGTTTTTTGCCACATCAGCATTTCTTAAGGGGGAAAATGGAGGTAAGAACCAGTTTCGTTGATTTGGAAAAGACATGACCATTTCCGTGAGTTGATCAAAGCACGAGGGCCAAAAATATATTAAATTTTTTTTTATCAATTACGTGAATACCCATGTGAGTACAAGTTGCTTAATTCTTCTAAATATCGTAAAGTTTATCCTCAAAACACAACCAATCAAACCAGTATTTACATATTTTAATTATTTCGCTTTATATTTCACATATTCTTAGAGAGTAGTTCAACCTTCACCACTATACACTCTTTAAAGTAGTCAAAGAATACACATTTGATAAACTAAGCATTCACTTGATAAAAAAGGAGAATAGGAGATCATTGCACGTGTGCAAGGTAGCCAACATATCATCTTATATAGGCTGAGCAAACACAGAACTCAATCAAGCAAACAACTAATCACTTGATCACATAGCTAATCAGCTAAGCACCAAATTTTGCACGACAACAATACTCAAGGTCAAATTAAAAAAAAAAATCAAAGAGTTGAGTGATTATGCATCAATTAAGTACACTAAAAAAACATTTCAAATATTGGAGTGGCCATAGCACATTCTAATTGATTGAAAAATCATGCTCAGGCGGGTTGCTTCAACATCGTCGATTGCTTCAGCCCCTCTCAGAGCTTCTCTTTCCATATTTTCCAAATAATATCTGCAACAGATTCGATGTAATAGCCTACATATCATCTTCTAACTTGTAATAAGAACACATTAAATAAGAACTCACTTTCAACGAGTTGGAACCAAACTTTCAATGTGATCCTTAGCCCACAACCACTGATTCATATTAGTAATCCTTATTCTCTCTATTGTATCGTCTCTGCAGTCACAGATAAATGCTGGTTCCTTATGTTTCTTAGTCAATATCAGAGTATGACTATTCTTAGAAAGGTATACCGGCAACATTTCCAACTGCTGAATATCAAATAAATCACCAATGGTTGAATAGAAATTCTGATAACTAATTTTAAACAACTGAACCCAAGACTCTTGGACTCCAAAATCTTGCATCTTCCATATAACAAAATGGTTTCTCTCAAAACCACGACAGAAACAAAGAAAATTCATGAAAACCGCAATATTTGCCTGAACTTTCGGTCCCTTGTCAAAACCACGAGGCAACATCATCTGAGTGTATGACTCGGTGGAGAGATCCAGCGAAAGAATTACATAATTTTCAATAACACCCATCGAATAATCCTGATTGCAATAGGCCAGCCAATTAATAGTACCATTTAAATACACATCTTTGTTGTTCCGAGCATCAAACCAATGAAGTGGAATCACAGGTAAACATTGAATATCTCTCCATGAATTATCCCCCAAGCTGAAAACTTTCACCACATTTTTTAGATTACCACAACGCTCTATCTCCACCATGAATGCTACCACCTTAAAAGTTTCATTAGAAATATCATAACCAAAAGAGAAATTAAAATTTTGGCGTAGAGAATAAAGATCTGAAAATAGTCTAAAATTTTCAGATTTTGTTCTTGTAGCAGGGTTCCAGAAACAAAGCCATTCATGGCGAGAAGAAGGATATGTATTACAAATAAGGCATATCAATCCATTGCATGAACCAACAACTCGGTCGACACGGACAAAATTGATCAATCGATAGGAAGGATGACTGTGAAGGGAGTTAAAAGGAGGAATGGGTTGACTAACGAAATGGGAATCATCATCTTTCCAGCTGTCTAGCCAGATAAGTGCGAGATTAGGTGTTCGTGTTGATTTCTTGAGATGCAGTTGAACGAAGTAAGGATCAGAGATGAGAGTTTGGAAAAACTTGTTGACGCACCTCAATTGTATAAGATGTTTCACGGACAGCCAGGACAGTATTTCCGCCATCAGCTCGTCGGGAAGAACCGCAGCCGAAGATGCTAAATTGGTCTGACGCGGAAGCCGAAGCGGCATAGCTTATTCTAATTTCAATTCAACCCTAGGCAGCCACAGCCAAAGTTGTCTTTATAAATAATGATTTTTCTCTCTCTCTTAATCCCAATATGAATCCAATTAAAAACAAAATTAAATTTAAAATAAATTTTAAAAATACTCTTTTTTATTTGATGTTTCTAAGAATATGGATTTAGGGCCGTGCCCATGCAAGAACTATTCGAAGAATTCTTACATGGACACGTACATAAAACCTTCTTCTTAGTCACAACCAATAGAAATAAGACAATTCATTATGAAGAAGAGAGAAATTTCAAAATTTATTTAAATTAAAATTTATTTTTTAATTGGATTCATGGGTGGTTGTGATTATGAAGGAGAGAGAAAATTAAAATTTTATTTTTAATTAATTAAAATTTTATGATTGGTTGTGTGTAAAACTATTTCTTAGGGTTGTGTCTAGAGCTGTCAAATAGGTCGGCCCGACCAAGTCCGCTTTGGTCCGGTGGGCCAACGTGTTTAAATGGGTTGGTCCGACCCGATTGCTTAATGGGCCATATAAATTGAGCCCGGATCATTTTTCAAAGGCCCGTGCAGCCCGATGGGCCAGCCCGACCCATATTTCAATGTTATAATTTTAATTTTATAAAAAGGATGTAATGGATAAATGCAACACAACTTAAGTAGAGAGTCATCATAAACTTATTTAAGTGATGTTTGAAATATTTATCCATAAATATATATGAATACCACAAAATCATCCATGTAAAAGTACAAAGTAACTTAATATTATCACCAATACTTATCAAATTTTCTCTCCATCTCACAATCATTTCCTTGATCACTTCATCTTTAAAATATATCTTCATCCTCTTTAAATTTTCTTTATCACTTGAAAACACATTTATGAAATCATATCTCACTACAAAAAAAGCCTCAGTAGTGACGTGAATATCACGCCACTAACCAAAAAATCACATCACAAACCAATATTTGCGAAGTGAAAATTCACGTCGCAGGAGGCAAGGTGGCAACTTTTAGTGACGTGATTTTCACTTCACTATTTAGTGAAGTGAAAATCACGTCGCAAAATTTGGGTCAGAGATTAATGCATTTTCAGTCAGAGCAGGCGTAGCAGCGTTTGGGTCAGAAAAGCAACTTAAGTTGCGACGTGATTTACATGTCACTACTTAGTGACATGGCAATCACGTCACTAAATTTTCCTAGGAGCCAACTTGCATAGAATGACTGGAATATTTCGATCCAACTTAATGACATCATCTACTTTTAAAGCTGAAGCACAAATATCTCTGAAAAATTGACTAATTTCAGTCAGTGGATTAAGCACATGTTTAGGTAGAGATCCAAATGCAATTGGTAGCAATTGTTCCATAAAAACATGGAAATCATGACTTTTCATACCATGCAACTTCCCAGTGTTGGCGTCGGCACACCTTGCTAAATTTGAACAATAGCCGTCGGGCATTCTCAATTCTTTTAACCATCGACAAACCGCTTTACCTTCTTGGGAGGTCAAACTGAAACAAGCCTTCGGTTTCAATAATTTCCCATTTGGTTGAGGCTTCAACTCCAACTCTTTTCGATTGCACCATATTTCCATGTCATGTCTAGCCTTCTCATTATCTTTCGTCTTGTCTTTAACATCCATCACAGTGTTAAATACATTATCAAAAAAATTCTTCTCAATATGCATAACATCTAGATTATGGCGCAACAAATTATCTTTTCAATATGGAAGATCCCAAAATATACTTCTCTTTGTCCAATTGTGATCGACCCCATATCCTTCAATTCTACATGCCTTTCCAGTATCTGTAATTTTTGGTATCCCACAAACTTTATCCCATACAGCACCTGGTGACAATCGGGGCGGAGGCATATCTGTTACCTGTTTGTCTTTTATGAAATTTGTCTTGTTCTTTCTATACGGATGATTTTTTGGTAGAAATCTGCGGTGACAGTCAAACCATGAGCTTTTCCCCCCTTTATCCAACGTAAACGCCTTCGTCTCTTTCATACAATGCGGGCAACCCATTCTGCCATGTGTACCCCAACCAGACAACATGCCATATGCTGGAAAGTCGTTGATGGTTCACATCAAGGCAGCTCGCATAGTAAAATTTTGTTTACGTGATATATCATAAGTCCATTCTCCACCAATCCACAACCTCTTCAAATCATCAATTAAAGGTTGTAAATACACATCAATTCCGGCTTTTGGACTCGAAGGTCCTGGAATGACGCAGGTCAAAAATATATATGGTTTTGTCATGCACATCTCGGGAGGAAGGTTGTAAGGGGTTACAATAACTGGCCAACAAGAATACGCACTTCCCGACGCTTGAACATAAGGAGCAAAACCATCTGAGCATAATCCAAGCCTGACATTTCTAGGTTCTGCGGCAAAATCAGGATGTATTCGATCAAAGTGTTTCCATGCCTCGCCATCAGATGGATGCCGCATAGTGTCTGGACTTGTTTTGTTTGTATGATGCCATGTCATCTGACTTGCACTGTGCATTGAAGCAAACATTCTTTTTAACCTTGGAATTATCGGAAGATAAAACATGGACTTTTCTGCTACACGGTCTTGATTAGTGTTAATGGCTCTACTGCGAACTTTATATCTTGGACTCATACAAAATTTGCATTCCTCCAACAATCCATCCTGAGTACCAAACTCATTGTCATAAAACAACATACAACCATTAATGCAACAATCAATCTTTCTTACTCTTAAGTCCAACTTCGACACCAACTTCTTTGCTTTATAAAATGTTGTAGGTAAGTTGTCTTTCATTGCAGTTGAGTCCAACATCATTTTTACAAAGAATTCCAAACACTGATCAGGAACATTCCAATTTGACTTGGCGGCCAATAATCTCACACACATTGATAACTTGGAGTCAGACGAACCGTCAAACAACGGCGTATTCATCTCATTCAACAATTGATAAAATCTCTGCGCTTCTTCGTTCGGCATCTCTTCCCCATCACAATCTTCAGGTTGATCATAGGTCACATTCACACCAAAAGCATCCTCAACCATGTCACCGATCTGATTAAAGTTTTCCTCATATTCAATAGGCGGTCTTTCCTCATATTTCATTGACGGACGACTACTTGAAGCATGCGTACTGCTAGTGTCTGGTACGTTACTCGGCAATTTTTCACCATTATACGTCCAGACCCAATAATTTTCCATGAAACCCCTTCTATACAAATGCCTGACCACTTCATCTGGGTCACTAATTATAGGTCTACATTCACATTTAAGACAGGGACACCTAACTCCTCATTCGCTTCGACAACATTCTTGAGCAAACGCCCACGTGATAAATGTTAGGAGTAAATTAATGGTAAATTCATGTGTTAATATAAGTGATTTCTTCTCTAAACTAATGCAAATTGTGATAGATCCATAGGTTTTTAGTGAGAATTGAACTGAAAAGGTTCAGTTCATGTGTAAAGCAAATCGAATCACTTGTGGGTATTATTGATGCAGGTTTAGAGCTGAACTGAAGCTTTAGGAAAACATAAAGAGGAAAGAAAGCTGGAAGTCTCAAAGGCAAAACAAAAAGATGAAGTTTGACAAGGGCGCGCCACGGGAGTTCTAGCCAGCGCCGCGCCAAAGTTTCTGTTTCTGATCGCGCCGCGCACATCCGTTGCCGCGCCGCGGCCTCGGCGTTAAAAGCCCAAAACTTATAAATAGAAGCCCTAGCTTCCAAGTGAAGGGGAGATCCTTTGTGAACGAAATTAGGAGAGCATTCTGAGTTTGCAGTCAAGAACAACAATTGAAGGCCAATTCTTTACCAATCGAAGACATTCCATTGATGAAGATGAATCCCTCCATTAATTCTTGTGTGTTCTTCATGTCTATGGAGAACTAAATTCCTCTTGTTGAGTTTAAGGTAGTAGTTAACCTATGAATATACAATACCATTGATTCTTTCCTATGAACAATTGTTTGAATTTTATTATCAATAAGAAACCTTGTTTTTAATTTACATCATTGTTGAATCCTTGATCGAAAGAGAGGATTTTTACTTTTGCCCTAGGTTACTATATTGATTCAATTGCAATTTGCAGAGATGGAATTGTGATTGGGTTTTCATAATTATCGTTCCTAATTACTATTATCGTTATTGATATTTGGAGAGATCGAATCTCATACCGGTAGAAGTTATCTAATTTGGTTTGCAGACATGGAATCATATTTGAGGATAAGTGAAGATAATAGTTCAAATGATTGTTCAATTGTGAATTAATCCATAAGTTGTATAGGAATAGGTTGATGAACCCTAAAAGCTCAACATATTTCCTTAATCGTTAACAAATTCTCATTATTTGCATTCTTATTATTACTTAGATTTGACAATATTAGAATCATAAAACAAATCCAATTACTTTTTCTCACTCAAAATAACTAACTATAGAACAGCAGTGATATTAACCAATCCATGTGGATACGATATATTACCGAAAATATTTACCCACAAATACTTTCAACAATAAACCCGTTAACTCCTTCTATAAAATTGGGTTTAAGTGCACTTCTTCCTGGTTCCACTCTATCGTACATCCAACTACGATAATACAAATAATATTCCATACTGCACATATATCCAATCATTCTCTTTTTAGTAACAATAATTAAACATTTACTTATATCAACTATAAGTAAATAACTTTCTACAATAGAAGTAGATAAACAATATATACATTCTACCAATATATACATTCTAACAATATTCTAACAATATTATATACATTCTAACATTCTAACAATATATACATTCTAACAATAATACATATTATATATAATATTTTCGTTTTTATAAAATCTATAATTATAACATTCTAAAAATTATACATACTATACATAATATTACATTCTAAAAAATTAAAACTTATACATATTATACATTCTAAAAATTATAACATACTATAAATTATACATAATCTATACATATTATATAATCTATAACTATAACATTCTAAAAATTATACATACTATACATAATCTATAATTATACATATTATACATACTATACATATTATATAATCACATAAAAATTAACATTCTATAAATAATATACATTCTATATATATATATATATATATATATATATATATATATATATATATATATATATATATATATACTATAAATAATATGCATTCTATAAATTAATCTATATATATATATATATATATATATATATATATATATATATATATATATATATATATATATATATATACATACTATAAATAATATACATTCTAATTATTATAACATTCTAATAATTAACATTCTAGAAATTATATATCAAATTAACATTCTAAAAATTATATATACATACTACAAAAATCTCATAAAAAAATCTCACAAATTAATCTATAACATATATATATATATATCAATAATCACATAAAAAAATCTCAAAAATTATATAAATAAAATTGAAAAAAAAATACCTCAATGAAGTTGAACAATATTGAGTGAGCTCCTCCTTATCCTTGAATCAAAATCAACAATGCTTCACCTACAAATATATATTAAAATCAGATTTTTACAAAAAATAAAATAAAAAATTGACAAGAACAAGTGAGGTTTGAATGTTTACCTGGAAATGGGGGGTTGTGATGATGAATTTGAGAATGAAAATGGTGGATTGAGGAGGGAGGATGGTTGATTATGGAGGATAGGAAGAGGGTTTGGGGGAAGAAGGAGAAGAGGAGAAGAGGAAAAGAAAGAAAGAAAGAGGAGAAAGGGGGTTCTGGGAAGAGGAGTTCCAACGAATTGGTATAATGCCTTTAGCGACGTGATTTTCACGTGTCTACGTTGCAAAGTGAAAATCACGTCGCAACTTCTACACATTAATAAATGTGTCAGTCAACTGCACACATGACTGTACATAAATGCTGGCGTGTTTAACAAAAAAAAGTTGCGACGTGAAATACACGCCGCAACAAAAAAAAATGAAAATTTGAAATTCCCCCCTTTGAATTTCCCCCCTTTGTCAGACTACTTTATCTGCTTTTAATTTTTTTTATTTTATTTAAAGGTTGTGACGTGTTTTTCATTTCGCAACTTTTTTTTTTAAATATTATTTAAAGACACCCCATGTGCCAACGTTGGTTTTAGTTTTTTAATATAAAAAACTCTTAGTGACGTGATTATCACGTCGCAACTCACTTTTTTGAGCCACGTGATAATCACGTCGCAACATTTGGTGGCTATATCACACTTTTCTTGTAGTGTCTTATCTCAATCTTTTTTACACAAAATTTACCAAAATCTTTTTTTAATGGGTTAGCCCGAAGCCCGCTTGACCCGGCCCGATGGACTGACCCAAAAAGACAAGGTCGTGTTTTTTTAAGGTATTTTGCGGCTCGACCCAGTGGCGGAACCAGCGCCCGGCGAGGTAGGGCAGCTGCCCAGGCTCCGCCGCCACACTTCAAGGTAGTTCTCACGTTTCCGTCGAATCCGGTGAGTCAAATATTAGCTCGTTTTTGTATTTCTCTTCTTCTCTTCTGTTTTATTCTTGGTTGTTGAATCATAGTTATGTTATCCTTGATGATTGATGCTCAGTTCTTGCTACCAAATGATTTCAAAGTGAAAAGTTTTTCTTTTTGCACACAAGGTGTTTGATAAAAAGTTTGAACCAAATTCTTTCATTTTTTCTGTTTCAGTTTATGCTGAATTGTTGATTAACTTTTTGATGGTTGTGATGATGTTGAAATTATGAAGGTTAAATGAAGATGTTGGATTGCCCTGTTATATATCAAATTGTACCAGGTGTTGGCTTTGTGTGTTATGTTCTCATTAGATAACAGAGCAAGATGCATTTTTTACAATGTCCGTAAGGAATCCATCATATTTAAAACTGGTATTGTTACAATATGGTGCAATTCTCTTCCATATTCTTTCTTGCATTACTCAAACAGAATGTAGTAAAGGCTTCCTTGTTCATTATGTGTCCAAACACTCTTCACTGCTTCATATATTTAGCTAACTATAAAGAAAGTGAGAGCAAAGCATAGGTTACCAATGGAGTTTCTGATGTTTATTTTTACAGTGGAATCTGTGGCTGCACAATAATTTTTCATTATCAGTCTCAGTTTATTAAAACTTACTCTATGTCGGGCCTGATTTTGGTGTGATAATAACATGGAAGAATTCTTGGGTGGTTCTAATAATATGATATCTCGTGTAAACAGTATGTTTACACTTGCTTAGTTGCAGAGTATCTTGCCCGAATATTTTTATTCTTCTATTCTATCAGGTACTAAAAAATGCCAATGATGAGTTTGATTCAAGTACTTGTTAAATAAATCAAAAGGCAATCACAGACAAGCCTAAAAAAAAGGTTTTTGGTTGTTCCATGTGGAAAGAAAGAAAAAGGAATATACAAACATAGCTCCTTTCATATTCTATGTTTTTTATTGCACAACACATACTATTTCTTCTACTTTTTTTTTCAATCGAAATAATATGTTTCAATGTGATTTTCTATCGAAGGTGTGGCAGGAGATTTACCGATGGGAAATTCTTTGAGCTCTCTCTTTTACTCACCGAAGAACCACCTGTTGATGAGCCAGAAACTAATGATTTAGGTGTTATTTTTTGGGTAGACAAAATTTCAACTCTTGCCCGGGCTTCATAATTTTTCTGGCTCCGCCACTGACTCGACCCACACTAAATTGTTGGGCTTATGGGCCGACCCAATGGACCGAGCCCATTTTGACAGCTCTAATTGTGTCCACTTCAGAATTTCTCCTATATCAAGGGGTTTGTGATATTAAGAAGTGTTTTTTTAAATATTTTTTAAATATAATTATACGAGTAATTTATTAATTTAATTAATATATAAGAGGAAAAAATGCCAATAATCGTCATTCGTAATAATCAATTTTAATGTATTCTTTAATAAGTTGAATGACATGGTTTATTGCAGAAATCTTATTGGATAATAATATAAGACTTAAATGTATATTTGGTCCCAGTAAGTTAGTGCGTTTTTATTGACGTTTCTGTAAAAAAAATTGATTTTAGTCCATATATCTTACATTTTAGTTGTGGTTTAGTCTCTAAAGTCAAAATCCGCAGGTTTTGTGCGAAGTATCCTGCGGATTTTGATTTTAGGGACTAAAATGAACGCAAAAATGAAATATAAGAACTCAAACCAAAGAAAAAAACTTACATAAATGAAAATCATATACTCGCTAACTTACTGAAACCAAAAGTGTATTTAAGCCTAATATAAATTATTCTAGTTTATCATATACTATTTCTATTTTCAATATAATGTGATTTAACATAATATACGTCGGTTGTTGATTAATTGTTAATGTTACATTGAAGATGCATATTTTTTCTCTCTATAATGTATAGTCAATTAAAATAATTTGATAGTCAGCTTAAAACCAACCAATCACTGTTATGTATTCTGTAAAATCAACTTAAAATTTTAAAGTTAATTATATGACATGGTTAATTTATAAATCTTCATCAAATGATAGTATAAAATTATTTTATACAGTCAATACATTTTTTTTAATATCATTCTTAATTATGAATAAATTAATAAAACAAATTCCGAATCAAATAAATTGACAGTAATTGGGATGTCAATATAGCATAGCCTATTTAAGGTCAGACCAGATCTATTTAATAAAAAAAATAAGACTTAAACTTTTTTAAAAGTCTATTTAATTAAATAGGTCAAACTTAAAATATTAAAAAAGTTTATAAAATTTTATAGACCGGTATATATATATATATATATATATATATATATATATATATATATATATATATATATATATATATATATATATATATATATATTAAAAATAATTTAAATAGACTCTTCTATATATACATTAGAAAAAAAATTAAATAAGTTGACCTATATATACATATATATTAGAAAAATACTAAATATGTCAGTTTATATATGCATATATAGGTCTTCTTATAAAATAATTTTTTTTAAATAATAAAGATTAATTGAAAACCTTAATAACAAACAAATTTTAAATACACTTTTTTTAAATCAGACTATACTTTAAAAAAAAACAAGTCGAAAAAAGAGTTTATAGTAGATCATAGACCCGACTCAAACGTTTTTAAAACTTAGCCTAAGTTAACTTATTTTCACGCCTACACATAACTTTTTCTTTTATATATTTTCATATTGGTCTATTATTATCTAATAAATATATTATTGTTAGCTTTTTCAGATATATTTATGTAAGTCAATATGATTCTTTCGTTTGACAAGAGAAAATGTTAAGTTTAAGTTTTGCTTGACATTCTAAATGACAATTTTAATATTACATGTTTTATTGTGACTTAATTTTTAGTGACGTGAAATAATCTAGTTTACTATAGAAATACTCGAATTCCCTGCGGATTTTAGCTAAATTTTCGTAGGAAATACGTTACCTGCGGATTTTTCGGCGGTTTTCCGTCCCCAGCTAAAACCTTCGTGGGTAATATTTTCAGGAGAAAATTCTGCAGTTAAATCCGCAGAAAACACACCGCAGGAAAATCCGCAGGAAAATTTAAACCTAATTTTTTTTTAAATATTGTCAATTGTATACTTAAATAACCATAATATAAAAGTTAAAATTTTAATTTAAAATACTTTGAATTTAAATAAGACAAATTCAAATTCGTAGAACAACTTGTTACTATAAAAAATGCTACAAAGTTAGTAAAGTCACATTACTAAAAATGACTCAAACAACCAAGATACTAATGATCATTTTTCCATCCAAGTTAAAAAGTTACACCAAGTCAACAAGAAAAACAGTACAAATCAGAATTTATTACTAAGGTCTTCTTCATCTAATTCATCGATGCCATCTTCATTTGTTTGATCACTTTCATTAGTGGTCTACTAGCTTCGTTCTCTCCCGTAATAGTTGAATTCTGAGAAGAAATCCCCAACTTTGCTCTAAGATTCATATAGGCAAGTTGAATGTTCATTTCTGAGATTCTGCAACTCAGCCATCATCTGCCTTTGACTCTGCTCAAGTTCCTGAATAAGATCTTCAAAGTAGCACTCCATCTGGTCTATTTGTTGAATATAATATAAGAAATAATTAACAGATATGATGAAATCTGAAAAACTGGCCTTGTAAATGTGCAGTCTGTTGGAAGTGTACTATAATGTGAAGTACTAAAAGCGACATACCCCTGTAAATGTGTCGAAACCTCCATTCCAGACTATGTAGATCCTTAGCTACAATTGAGAAGGTCTCTTGTAGTTATTATCATGACTAATTCTGTTGTAGCTATTGAACCAATGGTTTCTGATTGTAAATTCCTTATGAATAATTTTAGAAAGGTGTATGTTAGTTGTGTGTAGGAATTCATTTTTTTTAGCTTATTGATTTATTGGTTATGCTATGTAAGTTGGATGTATGTCTTGATTGCTACTGTCATGTGTAATGCTTCTATCATTTGAATGTGAAGTTCAAAAACAAAAACAAAAACTGTGCTTACATTGTACTTCTCTCACGGGAAAGCTAACTTGCCTTCAAGAGGAACCCATGTATCGTCAAGATCTGAGATGTTTGCTTTTAGAAAGTTAATTTCAGCATGCCTTAGACATGTAGCGGAATTAAAAAGCCCATCGAAATCATAAACTTCCACATCCATCAAAGAATGAGGATCATCCATCGCATCAAACTCAAATACTTCTATAAAGATAGAGAATGCTCTTAACAGAAATAATTGATCATATAATAATACAGATTCTGTTACATATATTCAAGTATCAAGTTACAAGGCAGAAAGTATAAAATCAAGTCATGATATTTACCATTCCATAAAGGATTAGATTTCTGGAACTTTATTGAACTGGTTCTTACTTTCCCATTGCAAGTAAACACTACATATGGGTCAGAGAATCCACTAAACTCCACAGAAGCTAAATTGCTTCCTTCAAGCAAGGCAACGGTTAATAACAACCCATCTCTTTGAGCTTTAATTCCATGATCGCTACCTAATATTGGATCACCCTAAAAAGAAGTTAGCATAAACAAAGACACATGAATCAAATTAAGTAAACACACAAGAGACTATTTGGTTTAGCATATTTGAGCTTATCTACTGACATGGTACTTATGAGACTGTTTGGAAGAACTTATTAAAACAGCTAATGACATGCCAATAAGTTGTTCACAACTTATTTTAATAAGCTCTCCAAGATATTACGAAAACATATTAGTATTTAATTAGATCAGCTTGGTGTAATTACCCTTTCGTGCTTTGGCTTTTATGAAACGTGATATTAAACCAAGCACACGTTCACCTTGAAGAACGAGGACAGCACAAACAACAAATTCGCTTAATGAGTCTGGCAAATCAATTCCAGCAAACTCGAGCCCTTGAATTATACTCGGAGCATAAAGCCATATGTGGACAAGCACATACAACCCTATGAAAATAATTCAGACTACTGTGAAGTTAGCAAAATACTGCACTGCCAGCTTCCGATCTGACTGCGGCTCTGCTTGTAAAGATGCCAATGCTTGCTCCTTACTTGAACTAAGTTCTGTTAGATCAACATGTTTGACATCCTGGGATAATAAATTGGCATACTGTTCAAAACTCTCCTTCATACCAAAACAAAAATTCTATGAAAATTTCTTTAGCCACCTCCTTATGGGGGTCACCCCCAGCGAAAATCCCAAATACTCCTGCTTCTGAAATGAACTTGCAAAGCGCTTTTTTTTTTAAATTTCCCCAATTCGAAAGTGCATCTCCGAAAACACCTCATGGGGGGTGTCTTTGGAGATTAACTTCCGAAAACACCTCATGGGGGTGAATTCGGAAATGAACTTCCGAATTATGCAGAAACTGTGTTTTTTTTAATGTTTTTTCTTAACAGTCTCGCATTTTAATTAAACGCAAACGCCAAATAAAATAAGCAACAGATAAACTGAAAATACTAATATGATAAATCAAATCCAAATAATATACACTACAAGAAATTGGTTCCCTAGCGTCATATATTTGTGACGTGTTATTCACGTGGGAAGAAAAGGCCTGTTCTGACGTGAGTATCACGTCGGAATATTATTTTAATCAATAATATTACCAAATACGCATTCACATGGGGGATCAGAAAAAAATAATTTTTTAAAAAACTTGTGAAATGAAGTACACGTCGCAAGAAATAAAACAAAATTGATAAACTTTAAAATCTGTAAAGTCAAATGGGGGGAAATAAAAATTTTGAACTTTTCAGTTGTGACGTGGTATTCACGTCGGAACAATTTAATGCTGACACTGACCTGACCTACGCAGGCTTTGGCAGGTGAAGACAGATTCAAAATTCAAAATTTTGTTACCGTTGAAATTAGCGACGTGGCTGATGAGTCACTATTGACACTATATTAGCGACGTGAGAACCATTCTGCTGCCAACTGGACCGTTGGCAGCTTGCGACGTGGCATCCACTTCAGTGCTTTCCGTCTGGTCAATCACGTCGCAACTCTTTTAATAAATGTAGATCTGCACGCTTCCCCTTCTCCTCATTTCTTCATCTCTTCCTCATTTCTTCCTCTCTTCCTCATTTCTTCCTCTCTTCTCTTCTCTGTATTTTCTCCATTGCTATTCTCTCATTCTCTTCCTCTTTTCATTAATTTCATTCTCACACCATTGTTGAAGGTAAGTTATTTAGTTTATTTATATTTTATATTTTGTTTATTTATAATTTGTATTGATTAAAATTCTAACTTATTTTAATTTTTTTTATTCAAGATTTTGAAGATTGGAGGAGATAAATTTTTTAAGAGTTGAACTTGAAGATTGGAGGAGATTAGAAGATTGAGGTATTTTTATAATTTTAAATATAATATTTTGAAGTATAGTTTTGTGTTATATTTGTGTTAATAGGTAAATATTACAAGCTCTGAAGTTCTGATGGTATCACGCTCAAAGCTCTTCAAAGTCAGAAGACAGAAGATGCTCTGCACCAAGTTGTTGACTCTGATATTCAAACGTTGTTATCTACAAATTTGAGTCCAGAAGAAAGTACAAGATGAAAGGGTGTAACGCCAAATCTCTAACTGACAAAAGGAACGTTAGAAGCTACAAAAGGCAAAGTCAGTAAAAGCAGCAAAAGCAATGCTCGAGGTAGTTGACAAAAGTGTGAAACATTAAATGCAGCGTTGTACTATTCACGCAAAGCATTAAATGCATCCCAACGGTCATTTCCTCTCAAGCGCTTATATATAGAAGTTCTCATCAAAAGCTGAATACAACACTTGCACAAAACTTACAGAAACGTTGTCAAATTCAAAAGCTAAAGAACTTCATCTTCAACCTCACAAACTCTTTATAATATTTAGTGAGTGTTAAGTTTAGAAATTAGGAGAAATATCACAGTTGTGATTACAGCTTTATTAGAAGCATTCAAACTCTTGTAAACTTCAAAGCAAGCCATCAGAAGATGGTCATGCAGAATCAGAACATGAACTGGAAATCATTAGAAGAATAGAAGTCAGAAGTACAAGCTCTGAAGTTCTGATGGTATCACGCTCAAAGCTCTTCAAAGTAAGAAGACAGAAGATGCTCTGCACCTAGTTGTTGACTCTGATATTCAAACGTTGTTATCTACAAATTTGAGTCCAGAAGAAAGTACAAGATGAAAGGGTGTAACGTCAAATCTCTAACTGACAAAAGGAACGTTAGAAGCTACAAAAGGCAAAGTCAGTAAAAGCAGCAAAAGCAATGCTCGAGGTAGTTGACAAAAGTGTGAAACATTAAATGCAACGTTGTACTATTCACGCAAAGCATTAAATGCATCCCAACGGTCATTTCCTCTCAAGCGCTTATATATAGAAGTTCTCATCAAAAGCTGAATACAACACTTGCACAAAACTTACAGAAACGTTGTCAAATTCAAAAGCTAAAGAACTTCATCTTCAACCTCACAAACTCTTTATAATATTTAGTGAGTGTTAAGTTTAGAAATTAAGAGAAATATCACAGTTGTGATTACAACTTTATTAGAAGCATTCAAACTCTTGTAAACTTTATTTTACATTGATTGTAAAAGATTTCCTAGAGTGATCGAGTTGTGATTCGTAGACTCTAGAAGACTTAGATGGTATATAAGTGGAAAATCATTGTAATCAGTTGGATTAGTGGATTAAATCCTTAGTTGAGGTAAATCACATTGTCAGGGGTGGACTAGAGTAGTTTGGTTAACAACAAATCAGGATAAAAATAATCGTGTTCATTATTTTTATCTTCCAAGTTTTTGAGTTACACTTATTCAATCCCCCCTTTCTAAGTGTTTTTCACTCCTTCAATTAGGGTTTCAGGTTAGATAGTGAAGATGAATATGATGTAGTGAGGAAGATTAAACTAAAGTTGTTCTAATTAATAGTATTTTAATTGATTTTCATTTTAAATATAGCAATTTAAAAATAATATTAATATGTTAGGGACTTAATTGCAATACTCATAACTAAAAAGTTACCACAATAAGTGGTATAAATGATACAGTCCTATGTGGCATTTTAGGGCTTAGGACATAATTCTCATTGGTCAGAATGTGACTTCTTCAAAGAAGTCATTTTAATGACTTTACCTTAGAATTTTCCGAAGATCAATTCAAAAAGTATAATGCAATGAAGCACGGACACGATACGAGTATCGGATACGATACGTATCCGATACGGCGATACGTTACTAATTGAATAATACAAGATACGATACGTTTAAGATACGCATATAAAGATTAAAATAAAATATTTAGTTAAATTATAATCTAACAAAACCACTCTCATAATAGAACTTTCAATACATAACTATATTACTAAAAAAATATTAAATCTAAGATATTGGTATAGTCTCAATGTTGGAAAATGTTAGTCATATAAATAGCCACCGATCAATATTATTGGAATTGAAAACTTGGAAAATGTTAGTCATATAAATAGCCACTAATGATCAATATTATTGGAATTGAAAACTTAGCATAGTTATTATTAATAGTTATTGCCTATTACTTTTATGATAATGTACAACTATGGAATTGAAAACTTGGAAAATGTTAGTCATATAAATAGCCACTAATGATCAATATTATTGGAATTGAAAACTTAGCATAGTTATTATTAATAGTTATTGCCTATTACTTTTATGATAATGTACAACTATGGTCTAATATGTCTAATAGGAAGTCCCAACTAATGATGAATTTAATTAAATAAGATATTAAAAATTGATAAAACAAATTATTGGAATATAAATATTAGGAAAGAATTAAATAATGAAATAAATAATGACTATTAAAAAATAAAAAAATAAATGAAGAGTCATTAAAAAAATAAAATCTGCAAAAAAATTGAAGATCACGTATCGGGACGTATCGGAAACGTATCGCAGCCGTATCGAATTTTTTTTATTTTTTAATTTTTTAAAAAAATTCGGATATTCCTTCGATACGTATCGGCAACGTATCGGAGCGTATCGGATACGATACGACATAGATTTTGAAGTATCGGTGCTTCATAGGTATAATGTTATTCATCAAAAAGAGCCGGAAAAAGAAAAGTTTTAGGGCATGGAGTCCAACTGCTAACAAACAATTAATCAATTGATCAAAAGTCTTATGGGACACACAACTCAGCAAAAAGATATAAATATATCAGTCAAGCATACAATTAATCAATTGATCTCATAGTTAATTGGCCAAGCACCATATTTTGCAAGACGACAATAGTCAAGGTCAAACTAAAATACTCATATTCTCAAGTACCCTACAAACTAATGGACTATTTTAGCTATTTGCTCCAAAAACAAGGGCAGAGATGGCATGTAAAACATTATATATTATATTGAATAAAAAATCAATTCTAAATACAATTGGAAAAAATTAAAGAGTTGAGTGATTCTGCATTATTTAAGTAAACTAAAAAGCAATGCAAATATTTGAGCGACAATGACAATAGCACATTCTAGTTGATTGAAAATCATGCTCTGGCGTGTTGCTTCAACATCGTCAATTTGCATCAACCCCTTTCAGTGCTTCTCTTTCCATATTTTACACAATCACTAATAGTCATCTTAAACGGGTCACAGGAACTTAGTGATATCAGAAATCTAACTACAAGTTACTTTTAGAAAACATCATTCTCTAACTTGTATTGTAATAAGTACAAAACAAACATGAATAAAAACTCACTTTCAACGAGTTGGAACCAAACTTTCAATGTGATCCTTAGCCCACAACAACCCAATCGTATCAGTAATTCTTATTCGCTCCACTCTATCATCTCTGCAATCACAGATAAATGCTGGTTCCTTATGTTTCTTAGTCAATATCAGAGTATGACTATTCTTAGAAAGGTATACCGGCAACATTTCCAACTGCTGAATATCAAATAAATCACCAATGGTTGAATAGAAATTCTGATAACTAATTTTAAACAACTGAACCCAAGACTCTTGGACTCCAAAATCTTGCATCTTCCATATAACAAAATGGTTTCTCTCAAAACCACGACAGAAACAAAGAAAATTCATGAAAACCGCAATATTTGCCTGAACTTTCGGTCCCTTGTCAAAACCACGAGGCAACATCATCTGAGTGTATGACTCGGTGGAGAGATCCAGCGAAAGAATTACATAATTTTCAATAACACCCATCGAATAATCCTGATTGCAATAGGCCAGCCAATTAATAGTACCATTTAAATACACATCTTTGTTGTTCCGAGCATCAAACCAATGAAGTGGAATCACAGGTAAACATTGAATATCTCTCCATGAATTATCCCCCAAGCTGAAAACTTTCACCACATTTTTTAGATTACCACAACGCTCTATCTCCACCATGAATGCTACCACCTTAAAAGTTTCATTAGAAATATCATAACCAAAAGAGAAATTAAAATTTTGGCGTAGAGAATAAAGATCTGAAAATAGTCTAAAATTTTCAGATTTTGTTCTTGTAGCAGGGTTCCAGAAACAAAGCCATTCATGGCGAGAAGAAGGATATGTATTACAAATAAGGCATATCAATCCATTGCATGAACCAACAACTCGGTCGACACGGACAAAATTGATCAATCGATAGGAAGGATGACTGTGAAGGGAGTTAAAAGGAGGAATGGGTTGACTAACGAAATGGGAATCATCATCTTTCCAGCTGTCTAGCCAGATAAGTGCGAGATTAGGTGTTCGTGTTGATTTCTTGAGATGCAGTTGAACGAAGTAAGGATCAGAGATGAGAGTTTGGAAAAACTTGTTGACGCACCTCAATTGTATAAGATGTTTCACGGACAGCCAGGACAGTATTTCCGCCATCAGCTCGTCGGGAAGAACCGCAGCCGAAGATGCTAAATTGGTCTGACGCGGAAGCCGAAGCGGCATAGCTTATTCTAATTTCAATTCAACCCTAGGCAGCCACAGCCAAAGTTGTCTTTATAAATAATGAATTTTCTCTTTCTTTCGTAATCCCAATACGAATCCAATTAAAAATAAAATTAAAACTAAAATAAATTTAAAAAATACTCTTTTTTATTGGTTGTTCCTAAGAATATGGATTTAAGATCGTGTCCATGCAAGAACTATTCGAAGAATTCTTACATGAACACGTACATAAAACCTTCTTCTTAGTCACAACCAATAGAAATAAGAGGAAAAATGCCAATAATCGTCATTCGTAATAATCAATTTTAATGTATTCTTTAATGAAAATTTCTTTAGCCACCTCCCTATGGGGGTCACCCCAACGAAAATCCCAAAATACCCCTGCTTCGGAAATGAAATTCCGAAGCGCTTTTTTTTATAAAAAATTTCCATAATTCGGAAGTGCATCTCCGAAAACACCTCATGGGGGGTGTCTTCGGAAATGAACTTCCGAAAACACCTCATGGGGGGTGAATTCGGAAGTTCATTTCCGAATTACGCAGAAACCGTTTTTTTTTTATGTTTTATCTAAAACAGTCTCGCATTTTAATTAAACGTAAACGCCAAATAAAATAAGCAATAGATAAACTGAAAATATTAATATGATAAATCCGATGAAAATAATATATACAAACCGAAAATAATAATAATCATGTGCGAAAGATACAATCCGAAATCAATAAATAAATAAACCCGACCACTACTGGGTGTGCCTAACCCTCTCACCCTGGGCCCTCCTCTGCCGCCTGTACCCCGCCGCACGGCCCGCATCAGTGACGATCCTCTCCATCACGGCGACTGCATCTGGACCTCCCTGATCAACGATACCTCGATCCATGGCGTGGTCATCCTCGGCCTGCTGGTTCTCCGCATGTGCTGGCCTACGAGCGTCGGGAACGTCGAGTCTCAGCAGAGGATGGGACACCCGGTAGAACCATGTGACGTACCCCTCCTCACTGTGTCAGTCCTGTGTGACCCGAGTGAGACGGTACTCCTGCGGTACCACATGCTGCTGCCACTCCGCCCATATGGCAGTGAGCTGCACTCGGGTCACTCTGTCGGGAACAGCCTCAAAGAATGACCTGGGTATCCACTGCACGAATCCGAACTGACGCATGCACCGCACAGGGAGATACCGAACCATGATGGTAGTCCCGCATGCCAACCAGCCAGAATATAAAGCAATGCCGTCAAAGGGGACAATCTGAGCGTAGTCGGCGAACGGCCACCAGGTGACGTCGTCGTGCATCGTGCGGTCCAAGTACAAACGGTATGGTCCCACCGCATCGTTCCCCCTCTGGAGAGCGTATCTGGCGGCCCTGGGCATGGCGTCAACGTACGCAGGATCGATGTGGAAGCCGTGGATGCAGGAGAAGTAGGAGATGATCCAGCTCTGAAACACAAACACGATAATGTATTAAAAATAAATACGAAACATAAATAAATAAATAAATAAATACGAAACGTAAATAAATAAATAAATACGAAACATAAATAAATAAATAAATAAATACGATAATATGTTAAAATAAAACGTACCGTAAGTAGTGTGCAGGATCCAACCAACTGCCTCGTCCTCCAGTTGGAGGCCTCATTCAGCTTCTGGTAGAGGTATGCCAGAGTAGCTGCCCCCCAGTTCCACTGGTGAACGGTATCCAGGTCCATGAAGTAGCGGAGGTAGGTCACGTCGACGTACCTGGCACTCTTGTCCACAAAGCATGCAACGCCTACCACATGCATGTACCAGCACCGGAGAGCGCAGCCGCGGTGATAGTGTGTGAACAGCTCGTCACCCTCACCCTCAGCCTCGGCAGCCGCGTCCAGATGGTGCTCAAAATAAGTGCTCAGTATGGTGAACCGGACATGAGGCCCAGAAGTCGTGACGCACTCAAAGTGAGCAACCTCGTATTCCATGCCCAAATAGAGCGTCATCCACTCAATGGCCTCAACCCTCTGGATCTTGGAGTGGTGCAATAGCGGCCCCCTAATCGGCAGGTGGAGAAGACACTGCACGTCATGCAAGGTGATCGTCATCTCCCCAACCGGCAAGTGGAAAGAGGACGTCTCCTTGTGCCAGCGCTCCACAAATGCCCCCTGCATGCCGGTGCTGATGGTGGTGTACCCCGTCAGCCGACTCCTCCTCTCGCTGGCGGGAAGAAGATACCCGAGCCAGCCGACTCCTAGATCCAGATGAAGAGGTACCCTCTCCCACGTCCTCGGGTACTCGCACACGGCGTCCCCGGCCCCGCCCCCGTCCCTGTGTCGACGCCGGCTGCGCCGCCGCCCGCTCGCGTCTAGCCAACGCAGTCTGGGTCTCCCTACCTGTCTGATGCGTGCTGGTTGGTTGCCTGACATGTTCCTGTAAATAATTGAAATCGATTAATATGCGAGACAAAATAAAAAACTAAAAAATTTGAACTTCTGATACAATTCGGAAGTTCATTTCCGAAAACTGGGATGGAGGTGTTTTCGGAAATGAACTTCCGAAACACCCCTGCGATGGAGTTTTCTGCAACTTCCATGGCAGACCCCAAAACCAAACCTAAAACCAATTCAAAATGCTTCTAAACAACCTAAATACTACTAACAACCAGTCCATATATCATTTATGCAATTGAAACCCTAAATAACATGCATTTGAATAATGAATCTAACAAATTCAAAACTTACAAATTGAGTGATTTGAGGGCTTTTGAATGATGTATAGCAGTGTGATTGGAGCCTTGATGCAGCCTTGGAAGTGTGTTTGCACAAATTTTCGCCTTTGGTTATTTTTTATTTGAGTTAGGGTAAATGAATGGGGGAGGGGGAGTGTTTTGATAAATCTGCAGAACGCGCAGTATTTCGGAAGTAAACTTCCGAAATGCTGTTTTCGGAAATGAACTTCCGAAATAAGACAATTTTTTCAAAAAAAAAGGCGCTTTCGGAGATGCATCTCCGAAACCACCTTTTTCTTGCATTTCGGAAGTTCATTTCCGAAGTCAGGGGTAGTATGGAGTTTTCACCAGAGTGGACTAGAAGGTAGGGAGGTTGGCAAAGAAATTTTCTTCTTTAATAAGTTGAATGACATGGTTTATTGCATAAATCTTATTAGATAATAATATAAGACTTAAATGTATTTTTGGTCCCGGTAAATCAGTGCGTTTTTTATTGACGTTTCTGTAAAAAAAATTGATTTGAGTCCATATATCTTACATTTTAGTTGCGGTATAGTCTCTAAAGTCAAAATCCACAGATTTTGTGCGAAGTATCCTGCGGATTTTGATTTTAGAGACTAAAATGAACGCAAAAATGAAATATAAGAACTCAAACCAAAGAAAAAAACTTACATAAATAAAAATTAAATACTCGCTAACTTATTGAAACCAAAAGTGTATTTAAGCTTGGAAAATTCTTAGGTGGACACATACCTAAGAAATTGTTTTACACACAACCAATCACAGAATTTTAATTAATTAAAAAAATAAATACTGATTTTTCTCTCTCCTTCATAATCTCAACCACACCATGATTCCAATTAAAATCAAAATTAAAATTAAAATAAATTTAAAAAAGACTCTTTCTTATTGGCTGTGCCTAAGAATGTGGATTTAGGGTCGTGTCCATGCAAGAATTGCTCTTTAAGCCTAATATAAATTATTCTAGTTTATCATATACTATTTTTATTTTCAATATAATGTGATTTAACATAATATACGTCGTCGGTTGTTGATTAGTTGTTAATGTTACATTGAAGATGCATATTTTTTCTCTCTATAATGTATAGTCAATTAAAATAATTTGATAGTCAGCTTAAAATCAACCAATCACTGTTATGTATTCTGTCAAATAAACTTAAAATTAAAAAAAAAATTAAATAAGTTGACCTATATATACATATATATATATATATATTAGAAAAATACTAAATATGTCGGTTTATATATGCATATATAGGTCTTCTTATAAAATAAATTTTTTTAAATAATAAAGATTAATTGAAAACCTTAATGATAAACAAATTTTAAATACACTTTTTTTAAATCAGACTATACTTTAAAAAAAAAAAAAGTCGAAAAAAGAGTTTATAGTAGATCATAGACCCGACTTAAACGTTTTTAAAACTTAGCCTAAGTTAACTTATTTTCACGCCTACACATAACTTTTTCTTTTATATATTTTCATATTGGTCTATTATTATCTAATAAATATATTATTGTTAGCTTTTTCAGATATATTTATGTAAGTCAATATGATTCTTTCGTTTGACAAGAAAATGTTAAGTTTAAGTTTTGCTTGACATTCTAAATGACAATTTTAATATTACATGTTTTATTGTGACTTAATTTTTAGTGACGTGAAATAATTTAGTTTATTATAGAAATACTCGATTTTCCTGCGGATTTTAGCTAAATTTTCGTAGGAAACACGTTACCTGCGAAATTTTCGTCCCCAGCTAAAACCTTCGTGGTTAATATTTTCAGAAGGAAATTCTGCAGCTAAATCCGCAGAAAACACACCGCAGGAAAATCCGAAGGAAAATTTAAAACTAATTTTTTTTATTTAAAATATTGTCAATTGTATACTTAAATAACCATAATATAAAAGTTAAAATTTTAATTTAAAATACTTTGAATTTAAATAAGACAAATTCAAATTCGTAGAACAACTTGTTACTATAAAAAATGCTACAAAGTTAGTAACAAGTACTTACATAGTCACATTACTAAAAATGACTCAAACAACCAAGCTACTAATGATCATTTTTCCATCCAAGTTAAAAAGTTACACCAAGTCAACAAGAAAAACAGTACAAATCAGAATTTATTACTAAGGTCTTCTTCATCTAATTCATCGATGCCATGTTCATTTGTTTGATCACTTTCATTAGTGGTCTACTAGCTTCGTTCTCTCCCGTAATAGTTGGATTCTGAGAAGAAATCCCCAACTTTGCTCTAAGATTCATATAGGCAAGTTGAATGTTCATTTCTGAGATTCTGCGACTTAGCCACCATCTGCCTTTGACTCTGCTCAAGTTCCTGAATAAGATCTTCAAAGTAGCACTCCATCTGGTCTATTTGTTAAATATAATATAAGAAATAATTAACAGATATGATGAAATCTGAAAAACTGGCCTTGTAAATGTGCACTCAGCTGGAAGTGTGCTATAATGTCGAAACCTCCATTCCAGACTATGCAGATCCTTAGCTACAAGCTCTTGAGAAGGTCTCTTGTAGTTATTATCATTACTAATTCTGATGTAGCTATTGAACCAATGGTTCCTAATTGTAAATTACTTATGAATAATTTTAGAAAGGTGTATGTTAATTGTGTGTAGGAATTCAATTTTTTTAGCTTATTGATTTATTAGTTATGCTATGCATGTTGGATGTATGTCTTGATTGCTACTGTCACATGTAATGCTTCTATCATTTGAATGTGAAGTTCAAAAACAAAAACAAAAACTAGTGCTTACATTGTACTTCTCTCATGGGAAAGCTAACTTGCCTTCAAGAGGAACCCATGTATCGTCAAGATCTGAGATGTTTGCTTTTAGAAAGTTAATTTCAGCATGCTGCCTTAGACATATAGCGGAATCAAAAAGCCCATCGAAATCATAAACTTCCACATCCATCAAAGAAGGAGGATCATCCATCGCATCAAACTCAAATACTTCTATAAAGATAGAGAATGCTCTTAACAGAAATAATTGATCATATAATAATACAGATTATGTTACATATATTCAAGTATCAAGTTATAAGGCAGAAAGTACAAAATCAAGTCATGATATTCACCGTTCCATAAAGGATTAGATTTATGGAACTTGATTGAACTGGTTCTTACTTTCCCATTGCAAGTAAACACTACATATGGGTCAGAGAATCCACCAGACTCCGCAGAAGCTAAATTGCTTCCTTCAAGCAAGGCAACCGTTAATAACCACCCATCTCTTTGAGCTTTAATTCCATGATCACTGCCTAATATTGGATCACCCCAAAAAGAAGTTAGCATAAATAAAGACACAGGAATCAAATTAATTAAACACACAAGAGACTATTTGGTTAAACTTATTCGAGTTTATCTACTGACATGGTACTTATGAGTTATGAGACTGTTTGGAAGAACTTATTAAAACAGCTAATGACATGCCAATAAGTTGTTCACAACTTATTTTAATAAGCTCTCCAAGATATTACGAAAACTATTAGTATTTAATTAGATCAGCTTGGTGTAATTACCCTTCTCTGGCCTCAGATGTTACGGAAGGGGGTTAAGATTAGGCATACTCAGTTATAGTAGTAGTAGCCTATGTTTTATGACTTTTTTTTTTGTGTTGTAATATTTCTACATTTTGTACTTATCAGAACATCAATTACTATATTTTGATATTTTATTTTAACTTACGTACTTTATCTTTCCATTATATTTTATCTGATAAAAAGGTATTAAATTTAGTTACTACAATTATAACAATGTAGTTTTGTAGTTTTTTTTAAAAATAAAATACACAAAGCACATTTCACATGTGCATATCCGAAACTGTTTTAGGGTGTTTTTGGATATGCATATTTGAAACTGTTTTAGGGTGTCTTCGGATATGTATATCCGAAACATCTTAAAATGTGAAAAGGGTGTCTTCAGATATGCATATATGAAGGTTATTTTGGGTTTTGAGAGGTGTTTTTCACCCTATATGAATGTAATGAGATTTTTTTTTGTATTTTTGAAAATAGATTTTACAAAATCGTTTTTCAAACAAGTTATTTATATTAGTTTTTTCTAAAATGAAACACTAATTTTGACATATTATAACATAAACATATATTATTGAAGACTAAAATTTAGTCAAAATCGCAATTTTTATAAAAAATTGTATTTCAAAAATGATTTTTATGAAAATCTATTTGAAATAGCTTCAAAATTAAGTGACTTTTTGAAATTTTGATATCCAATTTTATTTCAATAAATACATGAAATACCTAAAATAACATTTTAAGAATAATTATTCAAACTAAATTTTCATTTGAAACCTTTAGAAAAAAAATCTTTGTAAATTATTTTTATACAAAATTATGTAACACTATAATTTTTTTTTTAAAAAAAAAGCCAAAAGAAACGGGTCCTCATTTCTTTAAAGTTATTAACTACCATTTTTGTTCGGTTAATCTACCATTTTTAAATAGTAAACCGTTTATCTCTATATTTTATGACAATAGAGATAAAGTACCATTCCTATAATTAATCTACCAACCGAAACAATAATATATGTTCGGTTAATCTACCATTTTTAAATAGTAAACCGTTTATTGTTTCGGTTAATCTACCAACTGAGATGAAAAATTATTCAATTTTGGCATCCGTTCATTAAGTTTTGGCCTATCCTTACTCATTTTTTGTCGCTCAAGTTCGTAAACATCATCCTCTGAGATGAATTGTAATATAGAAATATATTTAAGATCTCTTAAATATTTAGGAAATAGCGGTGTTGTTGCTAATTCCTATTAGAACTTGGAATCACAAAGTTGGTGAAAATGGAGTAATTGAGTATGGAGATGGAGAGAGTACAAAGAGAGAATTAGAAATATTAATTGAGGGTGAAAATATGTTCATACAACATTCTCATTAACTATAGAATGATACCTCAAAAACTATATATACAAGAACAATGGATTAGGACACAAGCTTCAGGAAGGGATTTCCTACCTTTTTCGATAATAAGGTTTTTTGAAACAAGGAAGAATAACTGTTTTTCAACCTTATCCATTCTTAAAAGACGCGTGGAATCCAGATGATCGGCAAAACGCATGCAGACGAGAACGTGTCACTCTCTAAAGAAAAGACCGTTCGCGATAGTTGTTTTTATTCTAGTATAAATATGAGTTTTTAGAGTAGGATTTCAAGTGTTGCAATTACTACAAGATACTCAAACACTCAAAGTATCTGAGCAAAGTGAGAAACGAGTAATAGAGTGCAATGTACGTACTCAAACACCACTTTTAAATTTATACAAAAGTATTTGTCATTAAGTTTACTTATATCCTTTATTTTTCTGTCCGAAACCTTTTACTTTTCTGCCTTGCATTTACTTTCAAATCCTTAGTTATCATAGGAATTTCGACCTAGTCGAAATTGTTGTCATTTGCACATAAAACTACATAACAATTCAACAAACTCTTAGCACATGTGTACTAGGATCAATCTAGTCGATCGTGTAAGTAACCTATTTGGCACACTAGCGCTTGTTTACCAAATTTTACAGTAAGCACCGTTAACCATCATTAAGATGATGTCATAATCACTTAGGGCTCAATTTTGAATTGAGCTAACCAATTAGGTTAATGTGCCAATCGATTGGCAAATACCAAACTTTGCCCAAAGCTATTCTGACAGCTCCTAATTCATCTCGCGAGACTTCAAGGTGTTTTTCAAAAGGGGACAACTTCTCTACCCATCACAAAAAGTTGGGTAGTGTACCTTCAACCAATCACAAGATCCCATTTCATTTTAACATATTTAATCAATTCTAAGATAATACAATTTTTTGTTGTTTCCAAGAGATTTTACACTGAATGTAACTTTACCCAACTTTTTGAGTTGGTTAGATAAGAATTCACCTTTTCAAAAATGTTTTCTTGAAAAAAATAGGTTTGAAAACAATTTTATGTGTGTATGATTTTGCATTGTACTTTTACGAGAATGCCCTTATGCTTTACAATGTGTGCACTAAGATGCGTTGATGCAGGCTTTCATAGGAAAATTCTTAGGTGGACACATACCTAAGAAATTATTTTACACACAACCAATCACAGAATTTTAATTAATTAAAAAAATAAATACTGATTTTTCTCTCTCCTTCGTAATCTCAACCACCACATGAATCCAATTAAAACCAAAATTAAAATTAAAATAAATTTAAAAAATATTCTTTCTTATTGGTTGTGCCTAAGAATGTAAATATAGGGTCGTGTCCATGCAAGAATTGCTAGCTTTCATTGTGAAGGCAAGCCTCTACAACATTATGTTTTGATGAAGAGAACTATCATGAGTATACATCAATAAAGGATGAGCAAAAAGATCAAATTAGCTATGGATCAAGATTGCAACTTTCATAGAGATTAGCTTTGTTTGATTGATCTTCATGTCATAATGGTACAAGCTAAATCCTTTTACATTGATATTCCTTAGTGCTCAAAAATCATATAAACTTTCATACATATGCATGCCCAAACTTATATATGCATGGCATAAGTTTCCAACCTTGAAAAACATGCTTTTTCACCTTTTATGCTGAGGTAACCGGTTACCCTGGTTTCAGTAACCGGTTACTGAAACTTTTCCAACTGTTTTTTGTATGGGTAACCGATTACCCTTGTTTGAGTAATCGGTTACTGTGTTGAAATTTTCAAAAAATATGAACGTTGGAGTGGGTAACCGATTACCCTGCTTTTGGTAACCGATTACCTGCTGAAACATTGCCTTGTTTCATTTTGCTTTATGTTCAAACGTGAATATCTTTTCAAACCTTAAACATTGCATTGTTTGATTATTTTATACTCTTTCTAAAGGGTGTAAATACCTATATAAATACCATAAACTTCATATTTAAATCTCACCTCTTTCATTACAATTTACCATATTTTTGATCATATATTTTCATCATATATTTTCATACAAGTGTTCCATACTTGAACTTTCATTGAAACTTTTTCTACACATTGTTAGAAAAGTTTCTCATTCATACATAAACACTTGAGCACTATTATATCATTGTAAATTGTCTTGCTTGAAAGAGAAGATCAATCTTATAGATTGATATATGTTCATCAACTTTATTACTCAAATATTTTCCAGATTTGGTTTGTAAATTCTTGTTGTCCATGATTGTTGGAAACAAGTTAGTAGAAAGGAAAGGATTGTTTTCTTGTTCTACTTGGTTGGTTGTTCTTGTTGTCCAGGATTGTTGGAAGCAAGAAAGTCATTAGGGGAGGATTGTTCTCTTAATGTACTTAGTGAAAATCCAAGAGGATTGTTCTTGGTGGTTTTGTTAGGAGATTGTAGGAGGAGTCTTGGTATAGGCTTGTACAAAGATCTAACAATAGTAAAATCTCTTTCATGTTGAAAGGGGACTGGAGTACTCTCGGATTGTGAGGGGAACCAGTATACATCATTGTGTTCTTTACTTTTCCGCATTTTATCGCTTTCATCACCATTACCAAGAAAAGAAAATAACCATTCAAAAACCTTCAAACACTTAACCAAAAATAAGTACAAGTATTCTCTAAAACCGGATAAATTTTCAAAATCCTAAATTCACCCCCCTCTTAGGCGCACTCTTAAACTTACAATTGGCATCAGAGCAAGGTATAGGTAACTTGTTCCTAAAGATCCAGAATGGCTTCCGCAAATCAAAATCCAGTTTTTAGAGATGGTGGTAGTAACAACAAGCCTCCATTGTTTTGTGGTGAATATTTTGACTTTTGGAAAATCCGAATGAAGGCTCATTTAGAAGCACAAGGAGAAGAAGTTTGGGAGGCTGTCCTACAAGGTCCTCATGTCCATATAACGGTCGTTAATGGTGTTGGATCGGAGAAACCTAAAGCGTCATGGGATGATAATGATAGAAAAAGGGTTCTTGCTGACAAAAAGGCGGTCAATCTTCTTCAAGGTGCTCTTAGTATGGATGAATTTTTCCGAGTATCGGCATGTACAACAGCAAAGGAAATATGGGATACTCTTGTAGAAACTCATGAAGGTACCACCGAAGTTAAAAGATCAAGATTGAATACCTTAAGTCAAGAATATGAACTGTTTAGAATGAAGCCCAGAGAAACTATTCTTGAATTGCAAAAACGATTCGTTCATTTGACAAATCACTTGAAGGCACTTGGTAAGACCCTCACTACCGAAGAACTAAATCTAAAAGTGCTTAGATCTTTAACAAGAGAATGGCAACCGAAAGTAACGGCGATATCCGAGAAAAAGAATCTATCAAAGATGACTTCTGCAACCTTGTTCGGTAAACTTCAAGAATATGAAACAGAACTCGGAAGACTTGAAACGCGTGAAATTCAAATAAAAGATTCAAAAGATATTACCTTGAAGACAAGAGTCAAGCATCATGATAGCAATCAAGAGGATGAATCCACTAGTGAAGAAGATAATGAGTTTATCAAAAAGTTTGAAAAATTTCTAAGAAAAGAAAGGAAAAAGGAGATCATTAAAGAGGAAGCACCAACAAGGAAGATTAAATGCTTTGAATGTGGAGAAAGAGGACTTGTAAAAGGTGAATGCCCTAAACTTGAAAAGAAGAACAAATACCTCAAGAAAAATAAGGATAAAAAATCAAAGAAAGCATATGTAGCATGGGATGAAAATGAAATAAGTTCATCTTCAGATGAAGAACATGTGAATCTTACATTGGTAGCAACACACCATTCCGATAATGAAGACAATGAGGTTAGTAATGAAATTTCTCTTTATGATATTGATGCACAAGGTGCAATAGATGAACTATTAAAAGAATGCAAAATTCTCTATAAAACTATTTCATCTCAAAAGATAATAATATCATCTTTAGAAGAAAAGTTTAAAATAATTGAAGAAGAACATAAGGATGAAAAAGAGAAAATTATTAATGTTCAAAAGGAGGATGTGTCATGCAAGAATTGTGAATCACCCTCTTTTCAAATTGTTCAACTAAAGAGAGTCCTTGAAAGGTATGAAAAAGGACAAATTGGGTTGGAAGTTGTCCTTGGGAAACAAAGATTCCCTAATGATAGAAGTGGTCTTGGATATGCAAAGTCTAACAAACCAAGTACTAGGAAAACTATCTTTGTGAAGGCAAGTGAACAATTCAACAAATTGGATAAAGCACAAAAGGTTCATCATCATCCTAAAAGGTTTCCTAAAAAGAAACCATATGTTCCTAGATATAAAAGTAATTTTGTTCCTACTTGTTTTTATTGTGGTATTGTTGGTCATACACCTAATGCTTGCTATGTAAGAAATTTCAGTGTGGCAAGTGGTTATTATGTGTGGGCTAAGAAAGGAACTAACTATGATGGACCCAAAGCACATTGGGTACCAAATCAAACTTAATTTGTTTTTTAGGTTTGCTTGAGGACCACTTAAAATCTATGATGTTTTGTCAAGTGGTGGTTCTAAGCATTTGATGAAAGACTTAAACTAACTTTCAAATCTAGTTATAAAGTCCAAGGGTGATTTCACATATGGAGAATATCTTAAAGGAAGAACTCTTGGATTTGACAAAGTTGGAGCACTAACTTTCTTATCCATTGAAGATGTACTTTATGTTGCAAAACTAAAGCAAAATCTTCTAAAGCAAAAGTCAACTTTGTGACAAAGGCTTCAAAATCGTATTCACAAAAGATGAATGTTTGATGAAGTCACTCATGAGGTAAAACTCATAGGTAAAGAAGTAATTTTTGTTCATATTTTATAATAATTTATCTTTTTCCCATCCTTTTTGATAATGACAAAGGGGGAGAAGATATTTGTGTATATGTGTATGCTTGCTTGTCTCTAACATTTGCAGCCACAAAGAAGTAAAATTCTCTCTAAATCAAGGGAGACCTTTGATCAAGGGGGAGTTATCAAATTTAGGGGGAGCATTCACATAAGAACATTGAACTTCATATTTTAAAGGTTGTCATCATCAAAAAGGGGGAGAATGTGAAGGCAAGCCTCTACAACATTATGTTTTGATGAAGACAACTATCATGAGTATACATCAATAAAGGATGAGCAAAAAGATCAAATTAGCTATGGATCAAGATTGCAACTTTCATGGAGATTAGCTTTGTTTGATTGATCTTCATGTCATAATGGTACAAGCTAAATCCTTTTACATTGATATTCCTTAGTGCTCAAAAATCATATAAACTTTCATACATATGCATGCCCAAACTTATATATGCATGGCATAAGTTTCCAACCTTGAAAAACATGCTTTTTCACCTTTTATGCTGAGGTAACCGGTTACCCTGGTTTCAGTAACCGGTTACTGAAACTTTTCCCACTGTTTTTTGTATGGGTAACCGATTACCCTTGTTTCAGTAATCGGTTACTGTGTTGAAATTTTCAAAAAATATGAACGTTGGAGTGGGTAACCGATTACCCTGCTTTTGGTAACCGATTACCTGCTGAAACATTGCCTTGTTTCATTTTGCTTTATGTTCAAACGTGAATATCTTTTCAAACCTTAAACATTGCATTGTTTGATTATTTTATACTCTTTCTAAAGGGTGTAAATACCTATATAAATACCATAAACTTCATATTTAAATCTCACCTCTTTCATTACAATTTACCATATTTTTGATCATATATTTTCATCATATATTTTCATACAAGTGTTCCATACTTGAACTTTCATTGAAACTTTTTCTACACATTGTTAGAAAAGTTTCTCATTCATACATAAACACTTGAGCACTATTATATCATTGTAAATTGTCTTGCTTGAAAGAGAAGATCAATCTTATAGATTGATATATGTTCATCAACTTTATTACTCAAATATTTTCCAGATTTGGTTTGTAAATTCTTGTTGTCCATGATTGTTGGAAACAAGTTAGTAGAAAGGAAAGGATTGTTTTCTTGTTCTACTTGGTTGGTTGTTCTTGTTGTCCAGGATTGTTGGAAGCAAGAAAGTCATTAGGGGAGGATTGTTCTCTTAATGTACTTAGTGAAAATCCAAGAGGATTGTTCTTGGTGGTTTTGTTAGAAGATTGTAGGAGGAGTCTTGGTATAGGCTTGTACAAAGATCTAACAATAGTAAAATCTCTTTCATGTTGAAAGGGGACTGGAGTACTCTCGGATTGTGAGGGGAACCAGTATACATCATTGTGTTCTTTACTTTTCCGCATTTTATCGCTTTCATCACCATTACCAAGAAAAGAAAATAACCATTCAAAAACCTTCAAACACTTAACCAAAAATAAGTACAAGTATTCTCTAAAACCGGATAAATTTTCAAAATCCTAAATTCACCCCCCTCTTAGGCGCACTCTTAAACTTACAATTGGCATCAGAGCAAGGTATAGGTAACTTGTTCCTAAAGATCCAGAATGGCTTCCGCAAATCAAAATCCAGTTTTTAGAGATGGTGGTAGTAACAACAAGCCTCCATTGTTTTGTGGTGAATATTTTGACTTTTGGAAAATCCGAATGAAGGCTCATTTAGAAGCACAAGGAGAAGAAGTTTGGGAGGCTGTCCTACAAGGTCCTCATGTCCATATAACGGTCGTTAATGGTGTTGGATCGGAGAAACCTAAAGCGTCATGGGATGATAATGATAGAAAAAGGGTTCTTGCTGACAAAAAGGCGGTCAATCTTCTTCAAGGTGCTCTTAGTATGGATGAATTTTTCCGAGTATCGGCATGTACAACAGCAAAGGAAATATGGGATACTCTTGTAGAAACTCATGAAGGTACCACCGAAGTTAAAAGATCAAGATTGAATACCTTAAGTCAAGAATATGAACTGTTTAGAATGAAGCCCAGAGAAACTATTCTTGAATTGGCAAAACGATTCGTTCATTTGACAAATCACTTGAAGGCACTTGGTAAGACCCTCACTACCGAAGAACTAAATCTAAAAGTGCTTAGATCTTTAACAAGAGAATGGCAACCGAAAGTAACGGCGATATCCGAGAAAAAGAATCTATCAAAGATGACTTCTGCAACCTTGTTCGGTAAACTTCAAGAATATGAAACAGAACTCGGAAGACTTGAAACGCGTGAAATTCAAATAAAAGATTCAAAAGATATTACCTTGAAGACAAGAGTCAAGCATCATGATAGCAATCAAGAGGATGAATCCACTAGTGAAGAAGATAATGAGTTTATCAAAAAGTTTGAAAAATTTCTAAGAAAAGAAAGGAAAAAGGAGATCATTAAAGAGGAAGCACCAACAAGGAAGATTAAATGCTTTGAATGTGGAGAAAGAGGACTTGTAAAAGGTGAATGCCCTAAACTTGAAAAGAAGAACAAATACCTCAAGAAAAATAAGGATAAAAAATCAAAGAAAGCATATGTAGCATGGGATGAAAATGAAATAAGTTCATCTTCAGATGAAGAACATGTGAATCTTACATTGGTAGCAACACACCATTCCGATAATGAAGACAATGAGGTTAGTAATGAAATTTCTCTTTATGATATTGATGCACAAGGTGCAATAGATGAACTATTAAAAGAATGCAAAATTCTCTATAAAACTATTTCATCTCAAAAGATAATAATATCATCTTTAGAAGAAAAGTTTAAAATAATTGAAGAAGAACATAAGGATGAAAAAGAGAAAATTATTAATGTTCAAAAGGAGGATGTGTCATGCAAGAATTGTGAATCACCCTCTTTTCAAATTGTTCAACTAAAGAGAGTCCTTGAAAGGTATGAAAAAGGACAAATTGGGTTGGAAGTTGTCCTTGGGAAACAAAGATTCCCTAATGATAGAAGTGGTCTTGGATATGCAAAGTCTAACAAACCAAGTACTAGGAAAACTATCTTTGTGAAGGCAAGTGAACAATTCAACAAATTGGATAAAGCACAAAAGGTTCATCATCATCCTAAAAGGTTTCCTAAAAAGAAACCATATGTTCCTAGATATAAAAGTAATTTTGTTCCTACTTGTTTTTATTGTGGTATTGTTGGTCATACACCTAATGCTTGCTATGTAAGAAATTTCAGTGTGGCAAGTGGTTATTATGTGTGGGCTAAGAAAGGAACTAACTATGATGGACCCAAAGCACATTGGGTACCAAATCAAACTTAATTTGTTTTTTAGGTTTGCTTGAGGACCACTTAAAATCTATGATGTTTTGTCAAGTGGTGGTTCTAAGCATTTGATGAAAGACTTAAACTAACTTTCAAATCTAGTTATAAAGTCCAAGGGTGATTTCACATATGGAGAATATCTTAAAGGAAGAACTCTTGGATTTGACAAAGTTGGAGCACTAACTTTCTTATCCATTGAAGATGTACTTTATGTTGCAAAACTAAAGCAAAATCTTCTAAAGCAAAAGTCAACTTTGTGACAAAGGCTTCAAAATCGTATTCACAAAAGATGAATGTTTGATGAAGTCACTCATGAGGTAAAACTCATAGGTAAAGAAGTAATTTTTGTTCATATTTTATAATAATTTATCTTTTTCCCATCCTTTTTGATAATGACAAAGGGGGAGAAGATATTTGTGTATATGTGTATGCTTGCTTGTCTCTAACATTTGCAGCCACAAAGAAGTAAAATTCTCTCTAAATCAAGGGAGACCTTTGATCAAGGGGGAGTTATCAAATTTAGGGGGAGCATTCACATAAGAACATTGAACTTCATATTTTAAAGGTTGTCATCATCAAAAAGGGGGAGAATGTGAAGGCAAGCCTCTACAACATTATGTTTTGATGAAGACAACTATCATGAGTATACATCAATAAAGGATGAGCAAAAAGATCAAATTAGCTATGGATCAAGATTGCAACTTTCATGGAGATTAGCTTTGTTTGATTGATCTTCATGTCATAATGGTACAAGCTAAATCCTTTTACATTGATATTCCTTAGTGCTCAAAAATCATATAAACTTTCATACATATGCATGCCCAAACTTATATATGCATGGCATAAGTTTCCAACCTTGAAAAACATGCTTTTTCACCTTTTATGCTGAGGTAACCGGTTACCCTGGTTTCAGTAACCGGTTACTGAAACTTTTCCCACTGTTTTTTGTATGGGTAACCGATTACCCTTGTTTCAGTAATCGGTTACTGTGTTGAAATTTTCAAAAAATATGAACGTTGGAGTGGGTAACCGATTACCCTGCTTTTGGTAACCGATTACCTGCTGAAACATTGCCTTGTTTCATTTTGCTTTATGTTCAAACGTGAATATCTTTTCAAACCTTAAACATTGCATTGTTTGATTATTTTATACTCTTTCTAAAGGGTGTAAATACCTATATAAATACCATAAACTTCATATTTAAATCTCACCTCTTTCATTATAATTTACCACATTTTTGATCATATATTTTCATACAAGTGTTTCATACTTGAACTTTCATTGAAACTTTTTCTACACATTGTTAGAAAAGTTTCTCATTCATACATAAACACTTGAGCACTATTATATCATTGTAAATTGTCTTGCTTGAAAGAGAAGATCAATCTTATAGATTGATATATGTTCATCAACTTTATTACTCAAATATTTTCCAGATTTGGTTTGTAAATTCTTGTTGTCCATGATTGTTGGAAACAAGTTAGTAGAAAGGAAAGGATTGTTTTCTTGTTCTACTTGGTTGGTTGTTCTTGTTGTCCAGGATTGTTGGAAGCAAGAAAGTCATTAGGGGAGGATTGTTCTCTTAATGTACTTAGTGAAAATCCAAGAGGATTGTTCTTGGTGGTTTTGTTAGAAGATTGTAGGAGGAGTCTTGGTATATGCTTGTACAAAGATCTAACAATAGTAAAATCTCTTTCATGTTGAAAGGGGACTGGAGTACTCTCGGATTGTGAGGGGAACCAGTATACATCATTGTGTTCTTTACTTTTCCGCATTTTATCGCTTTCATCACCATTACCAAGAAAAGAAAATAACCATTCAGAAACCTTCAAACACTTAACCAAAAATAAGTACAAGTATTCTCTAAAACCAGATAAATTTTCAAAATCCTAAATTCACCCCCCTCTTAGGCGCACTCTTAAACTTACATTCATAAACTTAAGTCTTTGTCGGATGCTTCATTCCTATAAACACTTGTTTGACTACCTTGAATGAGCCACCACGGTCCTCTACTCTCATCCAGTTCCGAATTATTTCTCTAGCTTCTTCTTCCATGTTTAGACTAAATGATGCTTTTGATTTCTCAAGGATGACCATCTGCCCTAATCAATCATGGTACATTTTCTTCCATGTTTAGACCAAACTATGCTTTTGATTTCTCAAGGATGGCCATCTGCCCTAATCAATCCTGGTACATTTTGAGAGTCGCCATAATATTGTCTGCTTCCATAGTTGAAGCCCGAGCAAAAATCAAACTATCACCAAATTGAGAGCGAGATACGGTGATTTAAAGTGTCGGGTGGTTAATGGTGGAAGGAATCATAAAATAAATTGGAGTCTATTTCCTCGTGGTGGGCGGATTTAATTACTATCGAAAGCAATTTATCGGAGGAGATTTTTTCCCGGGGCTGTCTTTTCGAACTGGGAAACAGTTACGCCACTTTGTTTTGGCATTCGGCTTGAACGGAATTCGGCATATTTAAATAGGCTTTTCCTTTACTTTTTTCTGAGTCTCTTCTGCAGGGCGTATCAGTTGCAGCGATGGGCGGATGGGGAGAAAATGGATGGCAGTGGGGGATATCGGGGTAATGCGAAGTCGTTTGCAACAGCCAGAAGTAGCAGCTCAAATGCTGCAGCTGCGATAGGTATTGCAGCAGTCTCTCGATCCACAAGACAGCTTGGCAGCGCTTGATGCAGTTAGATGGAGATTAGATGAGGTTGCTGGCCTTACGATTGCAACCTATGATCGACTCATTAACGCTCAGAATGTCCCTTTCGGCCCTCCCGAATGTTTCGACAATGCTTTCAAGTTAGTGTGGAGTGCGGGAGTTTCTATTAAGATTAGCATTTTTGGGTGGAAATGTTTCTACAACATTTTGCCAACACGCGATATTCTAGATTCGAGAGGCTTTATTTCATCTCCTATATAGCTGGTTGCGTTTTTTGTAACAGGGAGGAAGAAACATCCGTGCATAGTCTCTTATTGTGCTATAATGTGAATTTGGTGCGGAAGAAAATTGCTTCTTAGATAGGGATGGAATATTTGACCTTTAAATCCTTCAAGGAGAGCTTCTTAAAATGGTTTTGGCATTGTAGGGGATGTAAAGTCAAGAAAGGGAAGGAAGGAGTAGTTTGGTTGGCTGCGGCTTGGACTATTTGGAAGACAAGAAATGAGATTGTGTTTAGGAGCGATACTTGGAATATCTCTGACATCGTTTGCGAGATTAAAGCGCTAGTATGGAAGTGGACTTATATAGGTAAAATTAATCATCCAAATTGTAATTTCCACGAGTTAAACAAAAGCCCTTTATTTTATTTATCGTAGAATACAATAGGTTTTTAATTTTCCCCTTTAACTTTTGTTAAGCTCATTTGTATCCTTTTGTAGAACTTGTGTTCTAGTATCTATAAATCCTTGCTTACAGAAAAAAAAACAAATAGGAGGTATATGATGAAAGGTGCTTTCCTCACCAGCTGAATGGCATGGATTTTCCTTGCTTCCAAAAAATTACATTGTTAGTTGTAAATAATTTAACCAAATGTTCCTCTTAATTTTTTTTAAAATTCTAGTGAAATACTAGAAATTCAATTCAACAAATACAATGAAATTCAGGACCCACAAAATCCCGTAGAAGGATCTGAATAAGAGGTCAGAAGATCAATTCAATAAGTACAATGTTATTCATCAAAAAGAGCAAGAAAAAGAAAAGTTTTAGGGTTGGAGTCCAACTGCTAACAAACAATTAATCAATTGATCAAAAGTTTTAGAGAAACATTATTCTTACGAAAATTTCTTTAGCCACCTCCCTATGGGGGGGTCACCCCCAGCGAAAATTCCAAAATACCCCTGCTTCGGAAATGAACTTCCGAAGCGTTTTTTTTTTTTTTTTAAAAATTTCCACAATTCGGAAGTGCATCTCCGAAAACACCTCATGGGGGGTGTCTTCGGAGATGAACTTCCGAAAACACCTCATGGGGGGTGAATTCGGAAATGAACTTCCGAATTATGCAGAAACTGTGTTTTTTTTTATGTTTTTTCTTAAACAGTCTCGCATTTTAATTAAACGCAAACGCCAAATGAAATAAGCGACATATAAACAGAAAATACTAATGCGATAAATAAAATCCTCATGTGCTGGCCTAGGAGCGCCGGGAACGTCGGGTCTCATCAGAGGATGGGATACCCGGTAGAACCATGTGACGTACCCCTCCTCACTGTGCCAGTCCTGTGTGACCCGAGTGAGACGGTACTCCTGCGGTACCACATGATGCTGCCAGTCCTCCCATATGGCAGTGAGCTGCACTCGGGTCACTGTATCGGGAGCAGCCTCAAAGGGTGACCTGGGTATCCGCTGCACGAATCCGAACTGACGCATGCACCGCTTAGGGAGATACCGGACCATGATGCCGGTCCCGCATGCCAACCAGCCTGAATATAGAGCAATGCTGTCAAAGGGGACAATCTGAGCGTAGTCGGCGAACGGCCTCCAGGTGACATCATCGTGCATCGTGCGGTCCAAGTACAAACGGTATGGTCCCACCGCATCGTTCCCCCTTTGGAGAGCGTATCTGGCGGCCCTGGGCATGGCGTCCACGTACGCAGGATCGATGTGAAAGCCGTGGATGCGGGAGAAATAGGAGATGATCCAGCTCTGAAACAGAAACACGATAATGTATTAAAAATAAATACAAAACATAAATAAATAAATAAAAACGATAATGATTAAAATAAAACGTACCGTAAGCAGTGTGCAGGATCCGACCAACTGCCTCGTCCTCCAGTTGGAGGCCTCATTCAGCTTTTGGTAGAGGTATGCCAGAGTAGATGCCCCTCAGTTCCACTGGTGAACGGTATCAAGGTTCATGAAGTAGCGGAGGTAGGTCACGTCGACGTACCTGTCACTCTTGTCCACAAAGAATGCAACGCCTACCACATGCATGTACCAGCACCGGAGAGCGCAGCCGCGGTGATACTTTGTGAACAGCTCGTTATCCGCACCCTTAGCCTCGGCAGCCGCGTCCAGATGATGCTCAAAATAAGTGCTCAGTATGGTGAACCGGACATGAGGCCCAGAAGTCGTGGCGCACTCATAGTGAGCAACCTCGTGCTCCATGCCCAAGTAGAGCGTCATCCACTCAATGGCCTCCACCCTATGGATCTTGGAGTGGGTCAACAGCGGCCCCCTAATCGGCAGGTGGAGAAGACACTGCACGTCGTGCAAGGTGATCGTCATCTCCCCAACCGGCAAGTGGAAAGAGGACGTCTCCTTGTGCCAGCGCTCCACAAATGCCCCCTGCATGTCGGTGCTGATCGTGGTGTACCCCGTCATGCAGAGCCCGCTGAGCCCTGAACCTCGCACATGGTCGTTAAACCACTCAGCTGCTGGTTTAAACAGACCGAAAATCTTGCGGGAGTGGTTGACCATTTTCAGCGGCTCTCTCTCCTGTTACAAAAAAAAACAAATAAGCGACATATATTAAATAAGCGGACATATATTAAATAAGCGACAAATAAACGGTTAGATTATAAAAAATGGTGACAAATAAACAGTTAAATTAAAAAATACCTCTCCCTCCCAGATCCGCCGAGCGACGTGATCGTGGTAATGAATCAGCACGGAAGTGTCAAAGGGCCCTCCCGGATAGCCATCCTCCTGCTCATCCTCCTCCCCGGCTGGAGGGTCAACATCCGGTATCTCCTCCGCCTCGTGGTATGGCACTGGCACCTCCTCCTCCTCCTCCTCCTCCTCTCGCTGGCGGGAAGAAGATACCCGAGCCAGCCGACTCCTAGATCCAGATGAAGAGGTACCCTCTCCCACGTCCTCGGGTACTCGCACACGGCGTCCCCGGCCCCGCCCCCGTCCCTGTATCGACGCCAGCTGCGCCGCCGCCCGCTCGCGTCTAGTCGACGCAGTCTGGGTCTCCCTACCTTGTCTGATGCGTGCTGGTTGGTTGCCTGACATGTTCCTGTAAACAATCGAAATCGATTAATATGCGAGACAAAATAAAAAACAAAAAAAAATGCACTTCTGATAAAGTTCGGAAGTTCGTTTCCGAAAACTGGGATGGAGGTGTTTTCGGAAATGAACTTCCGAAACTCCCCTGCGCAGAGCTTCTCTGCAACCTACAATGGCAGACCCCAAAACCAAACTACAAAACTACTTTTGCAATTTCTAAACACCCTAAATATCAGTAACAACCTACCCCAATGTGGTTTTTGCAATTTCTAAACACCCTAATAGAGATTTTATTAATAGATCTAAAAATTGAAAAAATTCAAAAACTTACCAATTGAAGAGATTAGGATGACTTAGGTTGAGTTTGGGAAGCTTTTGGAATGCACACTTGCTTTTGCACACTTGCTTTTGCAGAAATTTTTGAAGAGAGGAAGTTTGAAGAAGATTTAGGGTAAAATGAATGGGGGAGGGGGGCTGTTTTGCTTAATCTACAAAATGCGCAATTTTTCGGAAATGAACTTCCGAATTGTTTTTTTCGGAAGTGCATTTCCGAAATAAGACAATTTTTCAAAAAAAAAATGCGCTTTCGGAGATGTATCTCCGAAAACACCTTATTCTTGCATTTCGAAAATGCATTTCCGAAGTCAGGGGTAGTTTGGGTTTTTCACCAGAGGTGGACTAGAAGGTTGGGAGGTCTATAAAGAAATTTTCTATTCTTACACCTTTTGTTACATTTACACCGTATAAAGCTACGGTTTTATTTTTCCTATAGTAATTAAACTTTTCAATTTTTTTATACAAACATTACAAAATCATATATAATATGGAATGGTGTAAGCTACGGTGTATGCTTTTTGGGTGTAAATATAGCATCCCTCAAAGTTTTATGTGACACATAACTCAGCAAAAAGATATAAATATACCAATAAAGCAAACAATTAATCAATTGATCTCATAGTTAATTGGCCAAGCACCAAATTTGGCAAGACGACAATAGTCAAGGTCAAACTAAAATACTCATATTCTCAAGTACCCTACAAACTAATGGACTATTTTAGCTATTTGCTCCAAAACAAGGGCAGAGATGGCATGTAAAACATTATATATTATATTGAATAAAAAATCAATTCTAAATACAATTGGAAAAAATTAAAGAGTTGAGTGATTCTGCATTATTTAAGTAAACTAAAAAGCAATTCAAATATTTGAGCGACAATGACAATAGCACATTCTAATTGATTGAAAATCATGCTTTGGCGTGATGCTTCAACATCGTCAATTTGCATCAACCCTTTTCAGTGCTTCTCTTTCCATATATTTTACACTAGTCAGTTTTAGAAATACTAGTCAATACACAATCACTAATAGTCATCTTAAACTGGTCACAGGAACTTACTGATATCAGAAATCTAACTACAAGTTACTTTTATAAAACATCATTTTCTAACTTGTATTGTCATAAGCACAAAACAAACATGAATAAAAACTCACTTTCAACGAGTTGGAACCAAACTTTCAATGTGATCCTTAGCCCACAACCACTGATTCATATTAGTAATCCTTATTCGCTCTATTGTATCGTCTCTGCAGTCACAGATAAATGCTGGTGCCTTGTGAATATTCGCCAATATCAAAGTATAACCATTCTCAGAAAGGTGTATCGGCAACAATTTCAACCGCTGAATATCAAATAAATTACCGTTGATTGAATAGAAATTCTGATAACTAATTTTAAATAACTGAACCCAAGACTCTTGAACTCCAAAATCTTTCATCTGCCATATAACGAAATGGTTTCTCTCAAAATCACGACAGAAACAAAGAAAATTCATCAAAACCGCAATATTTGCCTGAACTTTCGGTCCCTTGTCAAAACCACGAGGCAACATCATCTGAGTGTACGATTCGGTAGAGAGATCTAGCGAAAGAATTACATAATTTTCAATAACACCCATCAAATAAAAATCATGATTGCAATTGGACAGCCAATTAATAGTACCATTCAAATACACATCTTTGTTGTTACAACCATCAAACCAATAAAGTGGAATCACAGGTAAACATTGAATATCTCTCCATGAATTATCCCCCAAGCTGAAAACTTTCACCACATTTTTTAGATTACCACCAAGCTCTATCTCCGCCATGAACCCTACCACCTTATAAGTTTCATTCAAAATATCATAACCAAAAGAGAACTTAAAATCTTGGCGGAGAGAATAAAGATCGGAAAATATTCTAAAATTTTCTGATTTTGTTCTCGTTGCAGGGTTCCAGAAACAAAGCCATTCATCTTGAGAAAGATATGAACTACTAATCAAGCATATCAATCCATTGCATGAACCAACAACTCGGTCTACACTGACAAAATCGATCAATCGATAGGAAGGATGATTGTGAAGGGAGTTAAAAGGAGGAATGGATTGACTAACAATATGGGAATCATCATCTTCCCAGCTGTCTAGCCAGATATGTGCGAGATTAGGTGTTCGTGCTGATTTCATGAGATGCATTTGAACAAAGTAAGGATCAGAGATGAGAGTTTGGAAAAACTTGTTGACGCACCTCAATTGTATAAGATGTTTCACGGACAGCCAGGACACTATTTCCGCCATCAGCTCGTCGGGAAGGACAACTGCCGAAGATGCTAAATTGGTCTGACGCAGAAGCCGAAGCGGCATAACTTTATTCTATTTGAATTAAACCTACGCAGCCACCGGCAAAGTTGTGTTTATATATAAAGTGGTCTCATTTTACTGAGAAAAACGATCCATCTATAAAATGATGGAATCGGATGGAGCGGAGCGGAATGGAATGGAATAAAATGATATTCCGTTGTTTGGATAATTTAAAAACGGATGGAGCGGAGCGGAAAGGAGTGGTATGGATTCCATTCCATTCCATCACTTACCACCATATTCCTTCCCCTCCGATTTGGGCGGAATGATTAATTTGTCTTATTCCGTTCTAAAATTTCCAAACAATGGAATGGTACATTCGTTCCGCTCCGTTCCACTCCGCTCCATCCACTCCGCTCCATTCCATTCCACTCCGTTCATTTCGGGATATCCAAACATACCCGGTTAAATATGCTGGGAGGGAGTCGGTATAAATTTTTCCATTCATAACATTTGTCCCTTCCATCAAATTTACTTAACAGTTGCATACGTGGAGATCCAAATGGGTTTTTTCTGTGACATGGATTTTTTTATTTAATTATTTTTGGTATTTATGTGAAGTTCATAACCCTAATTGCACAAACGTTTTCTTCTTTAATTATTTCATTCTTCTCATCATCACTCCAGGTCATCTTCCCATTCTTCTTCTTATTCACTTCCGGTCGTGTTCCATTATTTTTTCACTACAATTGGTTCCACTTGTCTTCAATAAATGTAATCTTCATCAAGACGAAGCAAACCAATTTCTTATCATTTCACAAGTGTTAGCAACCATTAAGGGAGAAGGTGTGACTTGTGAGTGTAATGTTTGTATGATATCATATCACTGCAACAACGGACATAATCAAAGGAGACTTTTCAAGAGGTGTCGATTTTGACAAACAGAAGAAACTTGTAATTTATTTATATGGGATGAAGATATGACACAAGAAAATGAAGCTTATGGAATTGAAGATGAATATTGGAGCGTAAGATGGAGATGCAAGCAGTTGAAATGTTGAAGGAGTTGTATGAATCTTTATTGAAGAAGAATAAAAAATTGCACATGAAGATCAAGACAGACATCATTACTGACTAGTACAAGGACATACATGAAAACCTTCCTACAAAAAGCTTCCCATTACATGAAAGATATTTAATATGCATATTCTCAACGAATATGATGTTCCATCAAGACTCTTCACTCGCTCCTACAACAGTAGGCCTCTGAGTATATGCAGCAAAACCTCATTCTACAAGCAAGAGACAAGGGCTTTGGGGCTACTGTTTTGGGGCCGTTAGCAAGGCCCATAGAAAAGGCCCAAGAGCGACACTAAGCAAATAGCGCATTGAGTAGATGGTCCCTCCTTCCACCATGGGTAGATTATTCTACCCTTTAGACGTGTCGATCATCGTCTGATTAAATCTAACGGTCACCTGTAAAATGTGTCTCTTATCATAAAGAAGGTTTTAATCGTTCACATTATATAAGGAAGAAAGCACATAATTTTCGATATTAACATTCATTCTCACTCTCATATTATTTGTTATTCTCTCACTAACTTGAACGTTACAGTGCTAACTCACCGCATCGCAAACTTGGTCTGCCGATTTAAAATCTCATCTCACTATCACAAATCATTTTTTATGCCTAAACAGAACAACACATGATTACTCGGATTTCCACATAAAAGGATATCATATTTGTATATGAGGTTGAGAATAGATAATAATGGAAGTAATTTAAACATTTCATAAGATTGACAATATTCCTTACTAAAAATAAATTAAAATTGAAGACGGATAAAAGTTCATGTCTAAAATATGTATTTTATTTTAAAGAGATTCAAAACTGACTAAATTTTAAAATAGATATAATAAATGAAATTTGAATTATTTATAAAAATTATAAATATGTTTCACTAATTAATTATATGAAAGACGGACTAAAATTTCTATATATATTAATAAATGACAGGAGTAATTAATTAATTTATTTTTCACAAATACATGACTAATTGCAATATAAGTGCAAAATATATACTACTCCCGCGCGCTAATGGGTAGTTGATTTGATATAAAACAACTAGTAATCGTTAAACATCATCCTAACATCAGCACACAACACAACTTCCACATTCTTGATTCCAAGCAAGATTCTTCTCCAATTTCCATATTCTTGATTCCAAGCAAGATTCTTCTGCAATGGCCGATTTGGAAACTGTGATGAAATCGTCCCACTCACCTCCATGCCTATATTTTGCAGTTTATAGTAACCCCAAAGCCATGGAACAATTTCGCTTACTGTGTCTTCAATATCAGCATCGTTGTAAGTGAAATTAATCTCCTTATTATCACATAGACAGGGGCGGTTCTATAGCCCGGCGATCCCGGGCACGCGCCCGGGCTCAACCCCTATTTTCTTTGTATTTTCCCTAATTTAATAACCAATTTTTAAATGGAACCAAGGGGAAAATTAATAAAAATAAGGGTGTAAAAATTAAAACATATGAATACCCAATGGGCCAAACAGATTCAACCCAATCAATTATTTATGACTTAGAATAAAAATTAAAAAAAAAACTATTCCGTACAGTCTGCTCCTCTCTTTATGTGACTATTCATATTTCTTTCTCCCCCTCTACTGTCACTTCAACGTTTCAACTTTCAATTCAAACAGCAAGTAGGAGCACGTTGGTTTGCAGCAACTAGCAGGAACAAGAACAAGTAATGTCTTTCTATTATTTTTTTCTTATTATAATAATTCTATTATTATATTATATATATTATATAGGTTATTCATACTTTATTAAATTTTTGTTCTTTAGATAGTTAGACTTACACGCAGTAGATTGTTCCAATTGGCAATTGCAATATAGGTTCTTTAGATAGTTACGCACAGGAGATTGTGCAATTGCAATATAGGTTCTTTAGATAGTTACACCGTACCGCAAATTATAATTGCAATTGCAGTATAGGATGTTCTTTAGATGTATTGCAAATGAATTATAAGTTTAAATTTTTATTATTTTTAAATTGTTTGTTCATTGAACTCATAAGACAATTTTAAATTATTATTAACTTATTATATATTTTTTATATCATAGTAAAATAGTTTAATTCTTTTTTAGAATCTAATACTTATATTTTAATTCTTTCAAAGGTTTTGGTTAATTTAATAGGTCATTCATAATAGTAAAATTCTCTTGTAATTTTTTTGTAAAGATCTATTTATTTTATTTAATTAGTCGGTCTTGTCTATTTGTGTGTTACAAATTATTTATCTAAAAATTCTTTTCACTGAATCATTAAATTTCAGTGATGAGGAGGTTTTTGGTTCCTAGAACAAGTATTGAGAAAGTGAATGTTAAGCAATCGGAAGCCGAAGTAGAAGAAACACCCCCTAATGTGGCCAACGAGTTTAATCCAAATGAGATTGTGCGTGATCCAGGATGTAGGAAACAAATTCACGAGTATGCTCCTGATATTCAAGACCAAGTGAGGAGGGCATATATATTTAAGGGTCCAACGCAACCAGATTTAGCAAGATTTCCTCGTACTCAATTTGGGAAGTCTTCAAGAGCATTTTGTAAAGCTTGGTATAAGAGTTATACATGGATTGAATACAGTGAGTCAAAGGATGCAACTTATTGTTTCTATTGCTTTCTCTTTAAGCCTCCCGGGAGGGCCGAACACTTTGGTTATGAAGTCTTCAACAAAGACGGATTTAAAGATTGGAAGCATGCATCTAAAGCCTTTAAAGATCATATTGGTAGTCATGATAGTAAGCACAACTCATGTATGAAGCACTATGATGATTATAATAATCAAAGACAAAGTGTGACAAGTATCTTTGCTAGAGCAACTAGGGAATCAGAAGAATTGTATAAGATCCGTTTGACTTGTTCTTTAGATTGTACTAGATATCTCATAGCACAAGGCATTGCTTTCCGTGGCCATGATGAAAGCTCTACTTCTCTAAACAAGGGAAATTTTAGAGAGATGGTGGATTGGGTAAAATTTAATGATGAAAAAGTAAGAGATGCTTTTGATCGTGGTCCAAAAAATTGCACAATGACTTCCCGTGACATTCAAAAGGAGCTTGCAATGTGTTGTGCACATGAAGTCACCAAGGTGATTATGGAAGAGCTTGGTGATAGACAATTCTCTGTGCTTATTGATGAGTCACGTGATATATCTGTCAAAGAACAAATGGCGGTGATGTTGAGGTTAGTACAATGAGCTTGTTATTGAAACTATTACAATTATTAACTTAAACTTTTTATTTCATTCAAATATAACATAGATGAATACATTTGAATTTTTATTTATCTTTTTAGGTTCTTGAACGACAAAGGGAAAGTTGTGGAACAATTTATTGCTCTACATCATGTCAAATATACTACATCTGAGGCACTAAAGGATGCTCTTTATGGTATTCTTGATCGCCACACGTTATCTATTTCAAGGATACGAGGGCAAGGATATGATGGGGCTTCAAATATGAGAGGTGAGTTTAATGGTTTACAAAGAAAGATTCTAGATGAAAACCCTTATGCTTTCTATGTCCATTGTTATGCTCACCGTTTGCAATTGGTGGTTGTGTCCGTTGCTAGTAGTTGCTCATCTATTCATGATTTCTTTGAGTACATCTCCTTGATTGTAACCACAACAAGTGCATCTTGCAAGAGAAATTATGCTTTGAAGGAGGCACAACACCGAGAAATTTTGAATAGACTTGAGAGTGGTGAGATATCTCAAGGAAAGGGCTTGCACCAATCATCTAGTCTTGCTAGACCCGGAGATACTAGATGGGGTTCACATTATACTACCTTGATTCGTTTGGATCAGATGTGGTCCTCCGTGTTAGAGGTGCTTATTATTGTTGATGAAGATGGACGTGGACCATCCCAAGCGGCGGGTTTGATAGAAAAAATGGAGAGCTTTAAATTTGCTTTCATTTTGAAGTTTATGTTAAAGTATATGTCTAGAATAATATGCGGTGATGCTATAAATGGTACAAGAAACATACATAAGCGATAAAGAAAAGAAATTAAAATCATATACAATTCAAATATCCAACTGAAAACGTATATGATTGGCTTGTCTTCAACAATGCACAGCGGAAAAATAATGTCTGACTAGGTCTTCCTGCCAATTACTTGTCCACGGTCTTCAAGGCAGTCCATCAAGCAATCCATCTACTTCTAACCTGTTCCTGAAAAATAATAATTGGAATGGGGTGAGATTACTAAATCTCAGTGAGTTCCCCTATCTTACGGGTTCGCTCGGTTCTACAAGGTGCATGCAAACAAACAGATTCACCGAGAATCCAAGTTTCCTCACGGTCAGGTACAAGTACAAACAAGGATACACCACCATTGGAAGTCCCTTAACTATCCAAGGAGGCGTTCAATAAGACAACAATTCACAATATGCAAACTCACATCCTTATATGAGGAATCAAGGAGTTATACCCATCTGACTAGGCTACCTCTGCCACGTACCCTCGGTGAGTATCCAAGTACATATATGTCGAAAGACTTGCACAAGCACACCGCACGATGAATTCGGGTCATTCCTATATGGAATTCCACCCGAGATGAATTAAGTTGTACCATTACCTACGTGGCATTTACAACCTCATCACCAAGCACGCCAGTGAGTTACCAAGTGGGAAACGCCATTAAAGACCCCGGTCTTGCTTCCACTGCAATGGTATTCATCCTCTGTACGCAGGTGAGTAAACAGGTGCAATATGTCCTTTTCGACGTACAAGCCCACCGGGCGAAAGCCTAGTAACATTGTCTAATTGACGTTACTAGAGGCAAGTAATTCAGTGATTGCCTATATGGCATCACCCACTTACCATACTAATCACGCAGGTGAGTTACCAAGTGGGAAACGCCATTAAAGACCCTCACTTGCTTCCACCGCAATAGTAGCTCAGGTAACGCAAAATATACGGATATAGACACGTATATACAACAGGCATAAAAGCCAAATCATCCATGGTATATAATACATATCACAAACGCCACACGGCTACCAATGGGCATCCACATAGTGGGTAAACAGGGTTTACTATCCTAGTAGTACGGTTATACTCCGATTCACGCATATTCAACCAAATCAAGTTCACAAAATCAAGCATCCGAACGTCCAACCGGAACGACGGGAAAACAATTTACATTGTATTATATGCACATAATATTAGACAAAGTCCATCGTATAAATATCATGTCATTTGTACATACTCGTCACATGTGAGTTAAATACGTTTCGATCATGGAATATATGAAACATAATCAGACCATATAATTATTTAGAACGTACATGGACACACATTAGTCTCATAACAAAGAGGCTTCTGATTCCCGACATGGAACGGAACCGCACTCGGGGAATTAAACATACATTTCTTAATTCCATTAATGTTAATCCAATATCATGTAACTAAAAATCCATTTGCCATAACTTTTAAATCAATTAAAAGCATTATATCTGAGCATATTCATAAAGATCATTAAAAGACCTTTCCAACGCTTCCGACCGGGCTTCGTTTCGAGTTGTAGAACTCAAGTTATGGTCGAAACAATAAAGGAATAATTTTCTGTCAGGTGCAATCGATTTGCACCAGTGTGCAATCGATTGCTTGCTGAACCAGAAGCGCAGAATGCCAATTTTTCACAGTGCAATCGATTTGCACTTGTGTGCAATCAATTTCTCACTGAACCAGAGCCAAAAATGACATTTTTACTACATAAGATCAGTTCTAACACTTTCTAATCCATTCCAATCCGAACCCTAACATGTAAAAGCAATTAATACATGTATTATCACTTCAAGAACACATACTCCATCATTAATAAAGCATGCAACAACAATTGATCATTCTAACCCTTGTTCCCAAACATGCAATTGATCACAAAACCCCAATTCTTACCCAAGTTCTAACTATGGAACTCACCTCAAGAACAAATTCTGAACTTGGTGAAAATGGTGATGGAGATTATGATTTGGTAGATTGAGAATGGAGATGATGTTGATTACCAAACCAAGCTTGATTCTTGAAGCCAAAATCCTCAAAATCTTCTACCAATTGCACATGCATGCTTTTGGTGGAGCTTGAGTCCACACTTCCTCTTCCTTCTTCCTTTCACGTTTCCACCCCTTTCTTTCTTCTTTCTCTAAATTCTGATTTCTACAAGTCTAACAAGCCCTTTCTTGATGATATACTTACCTTTTGGACCAACAAACCCCTTTAACTAAATGGTATTTACCATCTTGCCATTTAGTCCACTTCTAACTAAACTTATTAGTTATGCTTATAATATATATTCCATCTATGTCATTTGCACCTCTTGTTGCATAGCTTAGTGACCTCTACCACTCATATGTCAATATCTCTCTAGTGTAATTTGGGTTGTTACATATTTGTTATTCTTTCTCCTTTCAATTATATAAATTTATCTTCCACATGTCATTAATGAAGGATAATTTTGTAAAAATCTTCATAATTCCTCGTTTTCATACAACAATTATTATTTTTCTTAATCTGTGTGAAAAGTCTAAAACGACTTATAATAAAAAACGGAGAGAGAACTTTGTTTTTATTTGTTCTACTATCTACCCATTATTATTCAATTGACCAATCTACCTAATTTATCCTTTCATCTAAAAAATTTACACTACAAAAGGATAATTTTCTAACCTACTAATTAAACCAGCTATTCATTACAAACTATTCATAAAGCCCTTTGATAAACTACAATATTTTACCTTTCCCACTTCTCTACTGCCATGTGTTCTCATTTCATTGACTGGTTTATTTAAAACCATTTTAATTTTCAACTTTCTTTCTCTCCCTTATGTCAACCTTCCTATCTTTTTATTTTTAAATCAATTAAAAAGAGTTGTGATTATATACGTTTATATTAATTATGTTGAAATATATTTTTAACTCTTACTTTTAAAATATTAAAGTTTTGCTCATCTATTTTAATAATACAGTTTTTAACTATTTGTATTCTTCATTTTTCAGTTTTCTTAATTTTTGAATCTCTTCATATTTATTCTCATTTTTATAGAGAACACCAATATTTCATAATTTTTTTATATATGAGATTTAAAATGTTATTAAATTTATTAATCATATTTAAATTTATTTTCACCTATTTATATATAATATTTAAATAATCTTTCCTTTATTTTACAAATGTTATTGAAATACTTTGTGAAATAACACGGGACACTAACAGTTAGATTTAAGTATATATATATATATATATATATATATATATATATATATATATATATATATATATATATATATATATATATATATATATATTTAAAATTAAGAATAGTATGATTTTCAAGCACTACAACTGTATAAAGTTTTACTATGTTTGTATATCACTATCAATTATGTGTACGTGCCCATAGAAGTGGTTATAATAAAATTCAAATATTTCTAATGATATAATGATATAGGTGCTTTTAAAATTGTATGTTATCTCATTGAATATTAGTATATAATCATTCTCACAACTAACTTTTTATGTTACGGGTCACTATCAAATTATTACCTTTATTTAAAGACAAAATTACTATTTTCAAATACACTTAAATCTGTATGATTATTGTTCAACTTACAACTAAGTAAATAATTTTTATTTTTTATTTATATTTTAAATTTTACACTTATATTTCTTATAATATTATGATGTAAATATTCTATCAAAATTTATAATTTTTTCATATCTAATTAATTTACATAATAATTAATAAAATTGCTCATAGTGGCATTTAACATTGACTTTCATATCATTTAAAATATACTACATCAAATAAACATGTACCCGTGCAACAACACGAGTCTCTAGTTTTAAACAAAATATTATCTCTCAATCAAAATATTTCTTTTAATCATTCATATATCTTTAACTTATAATGATAGCGCGTCAGGGCAGAGAAAAATACACAAAAGTTTTTTTCAGACATCTCGGCCAATGATGCAACTATATATATCTAATGAATTAATTTACTTATAGTGTTAACGAATTATTGCCCAACCAATAAAAGTGTTTGTTGGCAGAAAAACATAAGAGATTCTATTCTAACTTTTTATTGTTGAAACAGAAACAATATGTTGTAACTCATTCGTGTGATTTCAACTAACTCTACTCTCGTGCTATATATCATTACCCTATATATGTTACTCGAAGTTTATTTAAAACCATAGTCCTTAATTTCTCTCGACAAACAATTATTTCTATTCATAATTAGTGGTGTTCTCATACCGATTTTGTTAGACGCTGGCCTTGGGATCTAGAGGGGGGGTGAATAGATCGTTCACAGTTTTACGGAGTTAAACGACTTTTCAGCGGAAGTGATTCTGAATCGACTCGCGTCTATTCCGAACCACTATCGAAACGATTATATATGTGTTTAAAAACCAGTCAAAGACTTGAGGTAAGTGATAAGAGTATACGTTGCAGAATCAAAGCGTTGTTCTTATTGAAAATCAGATTAACTTCTTGTATGATGGACAATGTTTGCAATGCAGTAAGAGTGATAGAAACAAATATACAAACACTTGGTGATAATGATCAAATTGAAGGTAATTCAATGTGTGGTGGATTGTGATGTTTATGTAAGTTCTTAATTCACAATCTTAACACTCGAATCGTTCATCATTTTATTTTTTTCTTAAAGTTGAATATCTTATACTAGCATCTATAATAATGATGATATAAATTATATGAATTAATATGGTTGGTTCGGGTAGATATATGGGTGTAAGCGGATAAAAAAAATCCAACTAAACCGACAATCCAAATCACACAAACCCGAAGTAAAACCGATTATTTTTTGTTCAGTTCTAAAACCAAACCAAATCAATAAAAACAGATGTAGTTTGGTTTGGTTCTCAATTTTAGTTTTTAGGAACCGTCAAATCAATGAACTGAAGTAATGGAAATAATTACGTTCTAAATCTTTTATTCCACCTATCATTAAGCCAAAAAAAAATTATCTATCCTACCATTCTCCATCTTTGTTTACACTTTCGTCATTTTAACAGAACACACGTCTAGAACCAAACTCTAAAACATAGAAAGTATAAACCATAAGTCACGTAAAACTTGTTTTCACTGAATTGCTACTTTCGCTGTATGCCACTATTGGTAATCTAACTATAGTCATTATGATATGTTATGGTCTCCTTCGTCATGTCCAACTTCTCTTCGTTAATTTTCAGTTTTTAAACATTTGTTGTTTCTTCTTCTTTAACAAAATTCATTTTAGTCTTATTACAAAATAGTTTTGATGTGTGTTTTAGGTGTGAAACATGTTACTTGATTTTTATTTTATTGTGTTCTATTTCTTAAGCTTTCAAATCTCTTTTAAATATTTTGATGCCAAGTGTTAACTTTTACATTTCATAGTGAATTTATTTTATGATGCAATGGAAATCAAGCCGCTGTTTCATATAGATTAAGAGCAACTTGTAATTTGTTTGAAATATAGAGCATGAAATAAATTACATGAAATATATCATTTTAAAAACAATAGCATAAATACACAAAAAAAACACAGTATTTGAGAAATATGCTGATGAATATAATGTTTGAAAAAAATATTATAAACCAATCAATCAAACTAAACCAAACCGAACCAAGTCGGTTAGTTTTGTTCGGTTTAATTTTTGAAAAATATTAAAAACTATAACAAACCAAACCAAACTAAACCGATATAAATATCATTGATTCAGACCTTTTTTTGACCAAAAACCGGTCTAAACCGATCCGATTACACCCCTATGTAGACGGGTTTACGGGTAGAAGTTTGAAAATCCATTATCCGAAATAATTAACATTGGATTTTATTGGTTCGGTTTTTTCCCAAACTAAAGAATGCCAAAATCAAACACCATGGTTTAGTTTAGATTTCGGTTTGGTTCGGATTTACCCGAACCAATGAACACCCATATACATAATCATCTCATAAATATGAGTTATACTCTCAATAACCTATAGTTATCTCAACAATACATAATTATTTCAACAATTGGAGTCATACTCAATAATCTCCACTTTGCCAAATATCAAACATCTATGAAGATTTCCTGTATAAGAATTCATCCTAGAAACAGAGGAGGTACACCTCCTGCTTAACATTGAGAAACATGTGACAAGTCTAAACAATGTTTGAACTTGTCACTAGTGACTGGCTTGGTCAACATATCAGTTGCATTCTCTAAAGTCTATAAATTCTAAAATAATATCTGTCTGGACGCCAACAACTCCTTGATATTGTGGAACCTCACATTAATATACTTGGTCCTAACATGATACACCTGATTTCTCATCAAATAAATATCACTCTGACTATCACTATGCAACTGAACTTCAACTTGCAAAAAAATTCCTACTATTTCACTAACCTTGTAAGCCACAATGCTTCCTTGGCAGCTTTAGCTACTGCCATGTATTCTGCCTTAGTTGTATACTTAGTTACCATGGATTGTATTGATGATTTCCAACATATAGACCCCCGCAAGAGTAAAGACATATCATATTGTAGAACTCATATCGTCCATATCACTTGTATAGTCTAAATTCCACATATCCCACAACTGATGGAACATCTTGCTCCATGTTAAATATGATATCATGATCAGTTGTACCCTTCAAGTGCCTTATGATCCACTTACACTACATCGAACAACACTTTTTATGACAAAACTTTCATCTAGAACATGCTAAAAACTGATGGTACATGTCTTGGGATGCCATGTTTGATTTTTTTTAATAAAATAAACAATATTTTACCTCGTTGTGTCATAAAAAAACCGTGGTAACAAAGCTATAAGTGAGTGATAAACCTATTCTCTCGGTTTTTTGGAGAACCGAGGTAATATAGCTATAAGGTATCTCGTTTCAAATCTCCGTTACCGCATTTAAAAAAATTCAACGATTTTTCACTTGGCATCTTTTCCAGATCCATGTATTTCTTTGTTAATTAGTGATTCTCAAAATCTTTGTTATAAATAAATAAGAATTGGCAATAATAGAAAAAAGAAATATTTCATTAATAATAAAAAAACAAGACAATAGAGAAAACTATTCCACGTATTCAAACTTCTTAGTCCAATCAACTTCCAACATTATTCCTAACTAACCCTAACTTAGAGAAAAGTTCATAAAGAACTCTTTCATATGGTATAAGGAAATTTGTTTCCTCCCTAGAAATGCTTATCATTACTTCAAGAAGTTTAAAATGGTAAGAGGAACATTAACTCTGACATTGTAGGTGAGGAAGTACGAGAGATGTTTGTCATACCAAGTAAGCGTTTCCAGTTATTTCTCTCTTAGAGAAGCAGGACTGGTGGGCTTATCTTGGTTGGCATAAATTCAGTGAAGGCGAGTTTAGTAGATATTGTTTAATTGATGATGTTTAACAGAACTATTTGTTTCTTAAGAGTTAATTATCATAGCAATCACTGATGAAGTAATGAAGAGATGATAACCATTGCCATAGGACCGGACAAGTTGGCACAATGACGCATTTATCTATAACTCTTTTATGAGATTAGTGTACATGGGGCCATGTAGAATGTGAAAGTAATCATTTAACTTTTGTTTGTTAACAATTTTCCTTAGTTCAAAACGATCGAAATTATTAAAATCAACAAACTTTTCATTGATAACGAACAAAATATTATTTCTATTTTTGAATAAAAAAGATCTCAAAACAAGGAAACAAACATAGAGAGTTTGAAATGAGACGTTGAAAATATTAAAAAACTTTGAAACAAGGTTTGAAGACACTAAAAGTTGGAAATGGGACGTTTAAATAGCTCAAAAGCCTCATTGAAACCCCAAAAGAGATTTTACGACATGTATATAAATGATCATTGATATTCAAGTTATATGATTCCAATAAATTGGCGCCATGTTTTAAATACTTTTTAAAACAACATATTATCTCCAATTTTCGCATAACTGATGGGAAAACAAAATTGTAACCTCTCTTTTTACAACATATTACCTCAGATTTTTGCATAATCGAGGGGAAAATTAAAACAAAAGCGGAACCTCTCTTTTTATTATATTTTTTATTTGTAAATTAAATGATATAACTTGTCGGTTATCATAATAACCAAGGGATAAGAAAGTCATATTTTACTATAAAGAACTCTTTAAATAAATTTTACCCTAATCCTAACTCGTACGCATCATTCTTTGGGATAGATGCTTATCATTTCCTTTAAGAAGCTTGAAAAGTACTTTATCATGGATTGCAAGTGCATAAAAATATTTTCTAGTGGTTGAAACAAATATCTCCTTTAGAAGTTGGATGCATTCACTCCATATAATATTTTTCAATGTTTGGAATAGATAACTCCTCACAGCTAAGAATTTGAATTTGTTGCAATATTGTGTTTTAATATTCTGTGTAAATAATGTAACGTTAAAAAAAAAAGATTTTGCACCTTTCCTAAAATCGGAGGGGATAATTCAGCGTTAAAATTGAGGATATTTATCACTGTCCTTAATCAAATCTCCACCGTCCATTTTATGACTATCTATACTCAAGACACTGCCATTAGTGATATGTGTAAAACATAATTAACTTCCAAAAGTATTATGAATATTAAAAACTAATAATGAAACATCATGAAGCGCTTGAAAATATCCTCCACTTTAAGGTTTGCAAGAGTGTTTGTCATGAAGAATTCTCTACGATAGATTGCAAGAGCAAAAAATTATTTGGGTTTAAGGTTTGTGTTCTTAAAAAGTTACTACAATAAGAGACATAAATGATATAGTCCTATGTGGGATTTTAGAGCTTAAAGCATAATTCTGATTGGTTAGAATAGAACCACTTCATACCAGAACTCACCCCCGAACCGGACTAAACCGGTGGTGACAAGTAAAAAAAGAATATGTCTTCTTCAAAAAAGTCATTTTAATGACTTTACCATAGATTTTTCCGAAGATCAATTCAACAATTACAATGTGTTATTCATCAAAAAGAGCAAGAAAAAGAAAAGTTTTTTGGTTAGAGTCCAACTGCTAGCAAACAATTAATCAATTGATCAAAAGTTTTATGGGACACACAACTCAGCAAAAAGATATAAATACATCAATCAAGCAAACAATTAATCAATTGATCTCATATAGTTAATTGGCCAAGCACCAAATTTTGCAAGACGACAATAGTCAAGATCAAATTAAAAGACTCATATTCTCTAGTACCCTACAAAATAGTAATGGACTATTTTAGTGATTTGCTCCAAAAACAAGAGCAGAGATGGCACATAGCACATTCTAATTGATTGAAAAATCATGCTCAGGTAATATCTGCAAATGTTTGTGTGCTATGTGAGATTCATATAAGATCATAAAATTAAAATTCATTATGTTCTTCTCATTATTTTACACTAGTCACTCTTAAAATTCATTATGTTCTTCTCATTAAGTTAGAAATACTAGTCAATACTCAATCACTAATAGTCATCTGAAACTACTCACAGGAACTTACTGATATATATCAGAAATCTAACTACAAGTTACTTTTAGAAAACATCATTTTCTATCTTGTAATAAGCACAAAACAAACATGAATAAAAACTCACTTTCAACGAGTCGGAACCAAACTTTCAATGTGATCCTTAGCCCACAACCACTGATTCATATTAGTAATCCTTATTCGCTCTATTGTATCGTCTCTGCAGTCACAGATAAATGCTGGTGCCTTGTGCATATTTGCCAATATCAAAGTATAACCATTCTCAGAAAGGTGTATCGGCAACAATTCCAACCGCTGAATATCAAATAAATTACCGTTGATTGAATAGAAATTCTGATAACTAATTTTAAATAACTGAACCCAAGACTCTTGAACTCCAAAATCTTTCATCTGCCATATAACAAAATGGTTTCTCTCAAAATCACGACAGAAACAAAGAAAATTCATCAAAACCGCAATATTTGCCTGAACTTTCGGTCCCTTGTCAAAACCACGAGGCAACATCATCTGAGTGTACGATTCGGTAGAGAGATCTAGCGAAAGAATTACATAATTTTCAATAACACCCATCAAATAAAAATCATGATTGCAATTGGACAGCCAATTAATAGTACCATTCAAATACACATCTTTGTTGTTACAACCATCAAACCAATAAAGTGGAATCACAGGTAAACATTGAATATCTCTCCATGAATTATCCCCCAAGCTGAAAACTTTCACCACATTTTTTAGATTACCACCCAGCTCTATCTCCACCATGAACCCTACCACCTTATAAGTTTCATTCGAAATATCATAACCAAAAGAGAACTTAAAATCTTGGCGTAGAGAATAAAGATCGGAAAATAGTCTAAAATTTTCTGATTTTGTTTCCGTTGCAGGGTTCCAGAAACAAAGCCATTCATCTTGAGAAAGATATGAACTACTAATCAAGCATATCAATCCATTGCATGAACCAACAACTCGGTCTACACTGACAAAATCGATCAATCGATAGGAAGGATGATTGTGAAGGGAGTTAAAAGGAGGAATGGATTGACTAACGAAATGGGAATCATCATCTTCCCAGCTGTCTAGCCAGATATGTGCGAGATTAGGTGTTCGTGTTGATTTCATGAGATGCATTTGAACAAAGTAAGGATCAGAGATGAGAGTTTGGAAAAACTTGTTGACGCACCTCAATTGTATAAGATGTTTCACGGACAGCCAGGACACTATTTCCGCCATCAGCTCGTCGGGAAGGACAACTGCCGAAGATGCTAAGTTGGTCTGACTCAGAAGCCGAAGCGGCATAGCTTTATTCTATTTGAGTTGAACCCTACGCAGCCACCGGCAAAGTTGTGTTTATATATAAAGTGCTCTCATTTTACTGAGAAAAACGATCCATCTATATTGCTACTTATAAGTTAGGGTTAAATATGCTGCGAGGAGATCCAAATGGGTTTTTTCTGTGACATGGATTTTTTTATTTAATTATTTTTGGTATTTATGTGAAGTTCATAACCCTAATTGCACAAACGTTTTCTTCTTTAATTATTTCATTCTTCTCATCATCACTCCAGGTCATCTTCCCATTCTTCTTCTTATTCACTTCCGGTCGTGTTCCATTATTTTTTCACTACAATTCGTTCCACTTGTCTTCAATAAATGTCAGGTATGTCTACACAATAGTAATAATCCAGAGCGAAAGAAAATATCAGGTACGATCTTCACGACATCCGATCGTAAGCTCTTGATCCAAGCATCTAGCAAAACTCGATCTTGCACGGTACTTGAAAAATAATAAGATGAATAGAGTGAGATTACTAAATCTCTGTGAGTTCCCCTATCTTATGGGTCCTCTCGGCTCTACAGGGCACATGCATCTTCTACGGATCCCTCATTGATCCTAAGGTTTCCTCACTATCTAGTATAGGAAAACTTATCAACTCGCAACACCACGATTGAGTGTCCAATAGCCACCCAATTGGATACTCTAATTTCACATCACACATTCAGATATTAGGTATATGTTTCCTCCTGAATAGGTCTTTTGGATTTACCTTCCAACCTTCTGTCGGGAGCTACCCTCAAGGTATGGTCTTCCGGGTTTACCTACCCATCTGCTCTCAGAAAACAAGACCCAAATCATACAGTTTAAATCTACATGGTAAGTAACTCATATGTACTATAGAGAACCGTGGAATTGACATTGAATCGCCACTACAATTCAACTCCTCTAATATCCCAGGGCCTGAGTCGTAAACGATGTTCACCCGTAATGGGAGGAGACAAAGGAAAGGTGGTGGTCCACATCTTCGAGAGTTCATCCTTGAAGAATAGCTCCTGAACTACAAAGCACAATCCATTCCCGAGACTCATGCCCGAGAAATAACCTGCATATATATGGCACTGAGGCATCCTTGGAATCACCTCGCAAGAAGTAGCCAACATATATGTGTAACATGCCTCACTCCCAGATCAATAGGATCAATGAGCAATTACTATCCTTTTGTCTGTTCTCTAACCCCTCGTCCCATACTTACTACACCATTATATTGTAGAATCTTGGAAGTAACCGCTTAAAGGGAAAAGGGAAAAGCGGACAACTTCCAACCATTACTCTTACCTAGGCTTCCTACGGTTCATCTTTCTAAGTCTTTATCTTTATTAATCAAGATACAAGAATATACACATAGATTATTTTTAAAACTTAAGAGTTTTTTAAAGTTATGGAAGCTTAGGCATCTCATAGCCTTTTCCATTAGCTTTCCAATGCCTTCTACGACGCCTAATTCTCATTTACAGAACTCCAATTATGGTCAAAATAGTAAAAGGGTAAATTTCTGTCAGGTGCAATCGATTTACACTATGGTGCAATCGATTGCTCACTAAACCAGAAGCAAAAATCACACATTTTGAGCAATGCAATCGATTTACACTGTAGTGCAATCGATTGCTCATTGAACCAGAGCCAAAAATACCATTTTTCTTGCATTATACCAGTTCCAATTCATTCCATTTGCATCCAAACTTACCCCAAGCATGGCATGATCATTATTAACATGAATTTACAAGTAAAATAACATAGAAACTCAACATGAAATACAATCAACACAATTTTCAAGTTCATATAATGCATACAATCATATGGTTCAATAAGCATGTTCATGAATTAATGATCAATAGAAGTTCATACTTCACAATCACATGCAACACAAAATCAACAAGTTTACAATCAAACACGTACAATAACATTATTGAACACAATTTTCTTTAATTAGTCAAACATGCAAGGGATTAATCTTAATCTAAACCCCCCACATCATGAAAGTTCTCCCAATTCCTACCCAAGTTCCTATCTATGGAACTCACCTAAAAAACTGAACTTGATGAAGATAGTTAAGAAGATTTTGACTTGATGATGGAAGAAGCTGCCCATAACAGAATTAGAAAATGATGAATCAAGGGATTGAAGTTGTTCTTGTAGCATGCAAGATGAGATGATGGAGATTGAGTTCAAAATGGACTTTCTCCTTTTTCCTCCCTTCCTCTCTCTCTCTCTCTCACGCCTCCTCTCCACTTCTCTCCCCCAAATTTTTATTCTTCCATGATAATATGATGGAAATGCAAGGTTAGAGGAACTAAACACATAACTAAGCTTCTTGGGTGAAAGTACCACTTTGTCTTTCAATTATTTCATATTTACCAATATGTCATTTGGTTCCATTCCAACCATCTCCTTCTTATTCCAACTAATTCCTTTGGGTCATGGATTTAATATAACAAGAATGTAGTAAGTGGTAAGGCTAATTGTTCCCTCTGATTATCATTTAACAAATTTTAAATGAAAATACCACTGTCGGATAATCGGGATATTACATAAAAGGTGTAAATTATATTTAAAAAATTAAATGTGTAACTAAGAACAGATTTACACCCAATTTTTATTAAAATAAGGTGTAATTAAGATCATATTTATACCTGATTTTTATTACAATAGGGAGTAACTAAGAACATATATACAATTGATTTTTAATAAAATAGAGTTTAATTAAGAATGTTTTTACACCGAATTTTTATTTAAATAGAGTGTAACGTAGAACGTATTTACACCCAATTTTTATTTAAAAAGGGTGTAACGTAGAATGTATTTACACCCATTTTTTCTAAAAAAATGGTGTAACATAGCATTTATTTACACCCGTTTTTAAACGGGTGTAAATTCGTTAGATATTTCTCACCAAGTGAAGATACACCCGATTTTTATTTATAAAAAATGGATGTAAATTTAATTAAAAACGGGTGTAAATTAATATTTTTGTACTAGTGGAAGTTGCTTGTTTCATGGTAAAGGAGACTTCGTGACAGACATGCCTTGCTTGTTTCACAATACTTGATGAAATGTTTTGTGAGATGCAAGTCGTACAATAGTTTTTAATGTTGAATTATTAGAATACTGGTTGATCTTCATGATTAAATCATATTAAAACGAATAATTCAATTGAATAAATTGAATAAATCAGTCTGTATAGCAAAACTATATAGTTATTAAATCAATCAAACTAGATAACTCAATATCTACAAAAATCACGACACCTAACAAATCTTAAAATTTTAAAATATCATAACTCTATAAATTCATTCTTTAAATTCAAATTCTAGACATAATCATCAGACATACCAAAATAATACAAAATACAAATCAAAATAATTTTGAACAAATTCTAATTTGAACATAAACTAAATAACAAAATAAGTACATTGTCTAATAAATTTAACTTCAAGGAGGAAAAGTTGTTCCAAATAAGTTATAAACAAACTCTACTTAAATTTTAATTTTATAGCTTATCCGTCGATTTTCCAATATTGCCGGTTCACTGGTTTTCACTAGTTTTTGTCGGTTATGGCCAACAATAAAATCAGACTGATGACCCATTCCAATTCCTGATTTAATTAGTCGATACAGTTCAATTTTTGACACACTCTCACCTCCTCTTAAACTTCTCTCTCATTTTTATACTTGTTAATCTTTTATGTTTATAAACAATTTTCATTATAAATGTATTAATTTAATTTTTTTAATATATTTAATTTATAATTTGCATAAACTATAAACTAAATAACAAAATAAGTGCATTGTCTAATAAATTTAACTTCAAGGAGAAAAAGTTGTTTCAAATAACGTATGAACAAACTCTACTTATATTTTAATTTTATAGCTTATCCGTCGATTTTTCAAAATTGTCGGTTCACTAGTTTTCACTAGTTTTTGTCGGTTATGGCTGACTCTTATTGATTTTTCAAAATTATCGATTAACTGGATTTCACTAGTTTTTGTCGATTATGGCCAGCAATAATATCAGACCGATGACCCCTTCCCATTCGTGATTTAGTTAATCGATACAGTTCAATTTTTTAAACACTATCACCTCTTCTCAAGCTTCTCTTTCACTTTTATATTTGTTAATCTTTTATATTTATATATTTATGAACAATTTTCATTATAAATATACTAATTTAATTTTTTTGTAATATATCTAAATTTATAATTTTTTTATATTTAACCACATCAATATGTGTGACTAAAGACGATGAAAACTTTGTTGGCTTTTGGTGTAAAATATAAGGAATTATGTACGTTGGTGATAGAGATTTAAAAAAAAAAAGTTTTTTTTGATATGTAAGAAATTTGGAGAGTGGAAGAATAGCTATGTGAATGTCTCTAAGCAATCTGTTACTATTTTTTTTTTTATATGAAACTTGCTTTATATTAAACAGCAGAAGAAAGAGGAAGCATTACAACAGGGTTCCTATCAGGTAACCCTCCAATCCAGGTCCTGGAACCAAAAGCATGACCCAAACCAACAATGTTGTGGGAATCTAAATTAAGAGTTCTACTAATAAACATAACAGAACCTAATTTGAACCTACTAAGAAGCATCCTACAATCCGCCGCTATTGGCTCGATGACCGCATTCTCCACGGAGGAATTGACACAGTCCACCACCGTTTGGGCATCCGACTGCAAGAGCACAAAATCAAATCCAAGAGATAACGCTAAGTTCAAGCTCCACCGCAACGCAAGAACCTCAGCTAAGTCCGGCGGAACAGCCATGACCTCTTTCCTGCTGGCAGCAAACTGGCACTCCAAATCTCTATCCTTAAAGACACACCCAAAGGCTACAGTATTATCCGGAAAGACACCCGCATCACACTGCACCACTGTCAGCTTATCAGGTTCACTAGGGAAAGGCTGCTGCACCTTCAGCCTCGCTTTTTCGCCAGCCACCAGGTTCTCGCGGTTAAACTCCATCACGCTATCAAAAGCATCCCTATATATTTTCACCGGAGAAGAAGTCTTGCGCTCGTACAATAAAACGTTCCTGGCCTGCCATATTTTCTGTAACGAGGTACATAAGATTTGTGAACTGAGCACATCACCACACTTCAGAATCGATTCAATCCACACACAAGTATCGGTATTCTCAGGAACACGGTAGCCCAGGGATGAAGAGAAAAAAACTTGTTTCGCGAACGGGCACTCCATGAAAACGTGATGAGCTGTCTCAGGAGCTGAATTACACAAAGAGCAAGAGGTGTCAAGGGAAATACCTTTTTTAGAGAGATTTGTCTTAACAGGTAAAATATCCTTGGCCAATCTCCAAATGAAATTCCGGGTCCTTGAATGAACCGGCGCCTTCCAAGTTTCTTTCCAAAGCCTACTGTGCAGACTACTAGACGAACCCAGTTTCGCAGCCCAATTCCTCTTGGTACAACAATGATAAGCCGACTTAACGGTGAAATCCCCCGACTTATCGAAGTGCCAAATCTGTTTATCCTGTGTTTCCCTTTGAGCAAGAGGAATACTTATGATCTGAAGAGCAACGTCCGGATCGAAACTGCTGTAAACAAGATCCCTATCCCAGCAGCCAAGATCCCTGTCTATAAAATCCCCAACCTTAGTGTGCTGATCCACCCCTCTAGCATTCCCCAACACCCGAAAACCCGAAGAGTTAGGCAACCAATTATCACTCAACACCTTCACACTGTCACCATTCCCTATCCTCCACCGCGTACCGCGTTGAACCAATTCTCTAGCACTAATAATGCTTCTCCAGGCATAACTTGGGCAGAAGCCAACCGAACTGTCCGCAAGAGAACAATTAGGAAAATATCTGCTCTTGAAAACTCTCCCCACCAGAGACTCCTCCCCCTTCAGCAACCTCCAGTAATGCTTACCCAAAAGGCTGACATTAAACTCCCTAATCCCTCTAAAGCTCAAACCTCCTTCCTCCTTAGCCCGAGATAGCTTTCCCCAATTCAGCTAGTGAACCTTCCTTTTCCCTTCTTTGGAACCCCACCAAAAATTGGCCAACATCGACTCGAGTTCGTTACACACATTCTCCGGGAGTTTATAACAACTCATGATGTAAGATGGAATAGCCTGCGCGACAGCCTTGATCAGAACCTCCTTTCCCGCCCTAGACAAGAATCTCTCCTTCCACCCCTTCATTTTCTTCCAAACTCGCTCGACGACAAGTGAAAAAACCTCCCTCTTGGATCTTCCTAGCACTACCGGAATCCCCAGATACTTACCATGCCCTCCAACTGAATTCATATTCAGTCTAGTCTGAATCGCCGCCTTATCTTCTTCCTTGATGTTACGGCTGAAAGAAACCTCTGACTTATCCAAATTCACAACCTGCCCCGACGCCGCTTCATAATCAACAAGGATTGACAAAACCTTCGCAGCCTCACTAGTATTTGCCCTAGCAAACAGCAAGCAGTCATCTGCAAAAAACAAGTGAGAAATAATCGGAGCTGTACGAGCAACCTTGATACCATGAATCTTCTTGCCCTGCACTTCGCGCTTCAGCCACCCTGATAGGACGTTGGTGCATAAAATGAACAGATAAGGAGACAGAGGGTCCCCTTGACGGAGCCCCCTCTCCGGCAGAAAACTCATACTCGGTTGTCCATTTATAAGCACTTTATAGGACACCGTCGAAATGCAGCTCTTAATCAGATTGACCAAATGATCTGGGAATCCCATAGAAACGAGGACCTGTATGACAAAACTCCACTCCACCCGGTCATAAGCTTTTGACATATCGAGTTTCAACGCCATAACCCCCTTCTTTCCTTTCTTCTTTTTCTTCATCCAATGGAAGCACTCCATGGCCACAAGCACATTGTCCGTGATGAGCCGCCCTTTTACGAAGGCACTTTGTTCCTCGTCCACAATTTCAGGCAGAATACATTTGAGTCTATTGGCAATAACCTTAGTTACGAGTTTCATAACCACATTGCACAGGCTGATCGGCCTAAAATCTTTAGGGCCCGACGGTCTCTTGCACTTGGGAATTAACACAATCTGAGTACTGTTGATCAAAGCTGGGCTTTTGTTGGCATTCAGAATATCCAGAACAAGGTTGCTAACATCACTCCCCACAATGTTCCAGTATTTCTGATAGAAAAGAGCTGGCAAACCGCCGGGGCCCGGAGCTTTGAGGGGATTCATTTGATCCAGAGCCGCCTTGACTTCCTCCTTGCTGAATCTCTCAGAGCACCACAACACATTCTCAGAATTGAGTTTGCCACGCACCACCGAACAAAACTCCTCGCTGTTGGGAGGAGACGAAGAGGAAAAGATCTCTAAAAAGTAGCTTACCAGATTTCTTTCACAGTGCTCGAAACCTCTCCACCAATAGCCATTCTCATCTTTAAGTTTCCGGATCGAATTGTTTTGTCGCCTTTGATTCGCCTTGCCATGAAAGAATTTTGTATTCTTGTCCCCATGTTTCAACCATAATGCCCTACTTCTTTGTCTCCAAATAATTCCTCCATGTGCAATAAATTGTTCCTCTGTTTCTCCAAGGACTGTTGAGCCTTATAACCCTCCGCATCAACATCCCAGCACCCCCCCTGCGCAAGAAGCTCTTCACATCTCCTTAGTTCCTTGCCTATAGAGCCAGCCCTGTATTCTTTAAACATGTCACTAAGAGACTGCATCGCAAGAAACTTATTCTGCCCTTGTAAGTTCTGGCTGTTCCAGAGTTTTGCAACAAACTCCCCACATCTCGGATCTCTACTCCACACTTCCTCAAATCTTAAGACATAACCCCTGTGCTCTTTCTCACCCCTAGAATTATCTTCCAATAAAATTCTGAGAACCGCATGATCCGATCCATGGCGCGAAAGGTGGCTAACTCTTATAGGAGAAAATCTGTTAACGAAACTCAAAGAAGCAATACTTCTATCCAGCCGGCATTGGAAGTTGTCACTCCTCTGTCTACCATTTGTCCAAGTAAACGGATGCCCCTCAAAACCCAAATCCGACAGCCCGCAGTTATTTAAAGCCTGCCTGCCCCTAGAGAGTTGCGATAACGACCTTCCATTCCCCCTTGTTTCTCATGATCAAACAGAATGTCATTGAGATCCCCGACACACACCAATTTCTCACCACTGCTCCTAACCTCCTTCTCAATTAACCTCCAAGTCTGAACTTTATTAGACTCCTCCGGAAAACCGTAAACACCAAGAAAGCTCTAGGAAGAATTGTCCTCATCATCCGTAACCTCTCCTCTAATATGGTTAAGAGAGAAGGTTATGATGTTTAACTGCACACACTCCTTCCAAAACAGCACCAGTCCCCCCGCCCGATCCTTCCCTACCCCTTGACAAGCCACTACATGAGACCCCACAAAACCGCTTTTAAATTGTAACTGTAGAACCTCCTCCTCCTTAAGTCTAGATTCCATAATAAAGAACACATTGGGATTTTCTAACCGGGTGAGCCTTAACAAGGCTCGAATTGCACGGGGACTCCCCAACCCCCTGCAATTCCAGCTTAAGATTTTCATTGGGTTGGGCGGTGTTGGATTTCCAACACCCCCCCTGGTTGCATATTTTGATTATCCTCCACTTCAATATTGTTTCTCCTTTTTTTTTCTCCACTTCCTCCCTCCTCCACCGTGCCATCCACTATCATAACATCAATAAGTTGTCTCTTCCCCATGTCCAGTCCTAGTTTCTCCCCTTGGCCTCTATCCGCTTTCCTCACGTATGGTTTCCTTGTCCATTTTTTCTTCCTGCCCTCTGCTCCCTTCTTGGGACCGCCTTTCTCTCCACCCCTGTTAGATAGATCCATAGCCCCTAGCGATTCCGCCACTGCCTCAATCTCCAGGGTATTTGCTGTTCCCGCTTTCTTCTTGTTTTGAATCATTTCCAACCCTTCCTTGCCACTCCCTCCAGCCCCACTTTGCTCAACTTCCACTTCCCCTTCCTTCTCTTTACCTTTTGTTTCACACTTGCTTTGTCCTGACGAGATATTGAAGAGGCTCTTCGAACAAGAGCTAAATGTTGATTCTCTCTTAATCTGTTCTTCTTGAGACCTGGGTAGTGGTGAAGCCCGCAACCACGGCCCAAAAGACAGATCTTGTTCCTCTAGATCTTCGAATCCCTCCTCACTAAGGTCCACCACCGCTTCACAGTCTTTCATTTGATGTCCTAGCCTCCCGCATACGAAGCAGAAAATTGGGAGCCTTTCATACTTGAAATGCACCCTCAGTTGCTTCTCTTTGAAACGAACTACAGTACCTCTCTTCAATGGTTGTTTGAGATCAATCGAAACTTTCACTCTGAGAAATATCTCGTTGCGGTTCGCATCCTTCGGATCTATTTCTACGTAACCTCCCAAAATTGCGCCTAACTTCCTCGCCATTGCCTCCGAGCGGAGCATGAGTGGAAGTTCGTAGATTCTCACCCAAAAAACACCATAATGCATTTTTAACTCTGAAGGTTGCTCTTCGCGTGAAATGCGCGACAGAACGAGAATGTTTCTATCAAAACTCCATGGCCCATTACGCAAGACGTTCTCCAGATCTCTTTTCGATGAAAACCGAAAGAGGAAAAGGTTCTTGCTCAGCTCTTGAGTGTCTACTGGGTTTTTCAGCTTCCACGCTCCTACCATAGTACTCAAGAAAGCCCTTGAGTTAAAGCTACTATTTGTCCAAAGCCTCCCCGCGAGAGTACGTTGGAACGATTCCTCTCCACATATTTCATCTGTTACTATAAGGTGACTAAAAAAGTTAACTAAGATATCTAATTATGTGACGTGTATTGTGTGGGAAAATAAGTATGAAATTCTTAGTTAAAAAAACACCATCAGAGCATCATTATTTGGTTGAAAAACAAGCAAATTAAAATTAGGGAGGCTTCATATAAAAACTATTGGCAAAAATAAGGTTTTGAAAAGAAATGTAGAAGTGTTTGATAAAAAATGTGCGAAAAGTTGATAATTGTTGATGTTGTAGATGTCCCTCAACCTTGAAAATAGAGTGTTATTTATAAAGTTGGAAATTAGGTTAAAACGCCAAAAAAGAAAATTTAAAGTATAAAAGAGTGAACAAGCATTTGTTATTTTTGTTAAAATATAAATAATTTAAAAGTAAACTATTATATTTTTAAATAGATTTGAAAACAAATATTTATAAAATCCAAGATGTCAGTGAATAAACCAAAGAATTTATAAAATCCAAGTTTTGAAATAATTTTGAATTTATAAAAATAAAGCGGGTAAATTTAGGGTATGACACATGTATTATCCCTTCTTGATCATAAAACCTCCCAAAGTCATTTGAGACATATTCGCCTCCTACATCCATTTTGAGCACTTTGAGCTTGTGACTGCTTTGCCTCTCAACCATGGACTTGAACTTCTTAAACACTTCGAATACCTCATCCTTTCTCTTAGTTAGGTATGTCCATAGATTTCTACTATGATCATCGATGAATGTGACAAAATATCTATTGAACCCAATAGAATCAACTTGCATCGGTCCATATACATCAGAATACACCAAATCAAGGTGATGTTTGGTTCTACAACTTGCATCCTTGCTGAATTTACCCTTATGTTGATTTCCTTACATATTTTTAGCAAATTTCAGTTGGTATATTGATCAATGGTAGCCCCATTACCATTCCGTTATTTTGCAAGGCATTAAGATCTCTAAAGTTGAGATGTCCAAGCCTATAATGCCATATCCATTATTCTCGACTAGCCGTTGTAGCAAGACATGCATGCTCTATAGCCCATGACCCCCCCCCCCCTCTTTGAGCTTGGAACAAGCCACTAGTTCCCTCTATAAACTAGCGAACACGCTTCTTGACACAACTCAAATGATGCATGATCATACTCGTCAATACGGTGCGTTAAGATCCCTCTCAGATCTAAACATAATGTGTTAATAAACTCTCGTAATCCCCAATATGGATAACCATACAACGACTATCAGATATGTATATCAAAAATATAATATCAATGCAACTCAAGTGTTAAATAGTTCCTCTCAACTGAAATATTAACTCGTACATGCATAGTACACCATTCATACTCAACATACTCATCAACGTCATATCATCATCACAATTCATAAACCATTTCGAAACAACTTATAAATCATTTTGACACAACTTATAAACCATTTTGACACAACTTATAAATATTTTTGACACGACCTATAAACCTTTTCGACACAACTCATAAACCTGACACAACTTATAAATCATTTCAACATAACTTATAAATCATTTTGACACAACTCATGAACCATTTCGACACAACTCATAAACCTAAAGACTTAGTATTTTCTAAATCCAGGAAATAACTAAAGCGTGTGTCGAAGATCTGACCTTTATATGATGGTGATACCTCTCAGCTTAAAATAAATATTTATTTAGATCTTAGGAAAATACAAATATTATCTTAAGGAAATACATTTGGTCACCTACGTGTCATAAGTACCACAGAAAAAAAGATCACATATGAACCTAATCAGAAAATAAGTGCAAGGAGCTCACAAGAAAGAGAGAAGTTGATGATGCAAAAGAGAAAGAGTTTCCATAGTTTGCACATGATGAAAAAGGGGAATCACAATACTTTAAAAAACTATGTATATGCACGCAATCAATGGGAAAGATGTCTGTATGAATTGTTTGAGGAACTCGAGTATCCTAAGATAAAGAGACATCATTACTGACTAGTACAAGGACATACATGAAAACCTTCCTACAAAAAGCTTCCCATTACATGAAAGATATTTAATATGCATATTCTCAACGAATGTGATGTTCCATCAAGACTCTTCACTCGCTCCTACAACAGTAGGCCTCTGAGTGTATGCAGCAAAACCTCATTCTACAAGCAAGAGACAAGGGCTTTGGGGCTACTGTTTTGGGGCCGTTAGCAAGGCCCATAGAAAAGGCCCAAGAGCGACACTAAGCAAATAGCGCATTGAGTAGATGGTCCCTCCTTCCACCATGGGTAGATTATTCTACCCTTTAGACGTGTCGATCATCGTCTGATTAAATCTAACGGTCACCTGTAAAATGTGTCTCTTATCATAAAGAAGGTTTTAATCGTTCACATTATATAAGGAAGAAAGCACATAATTTTCGATATTAACATTCATTCTCACTCTCATATTATTTGTTATTCTCTCACTAACTTGAACGTTACAGTGCTAACTCACCGCATCGCAAACTTGGTCTGCCGATTTAAAATCTCATCTCACTATCACAAATCATTTTTTATGCCTAAACAGAACAACACATGATTACTCGGATTTCCACATAAAAGGATATCATATTTGTATATGAGGTTGAGAATAGATAATAATGGAAGTAATTTAAACATTTCATAAGATTGACAATATTCCTTACTAAAAATAAATTAAAATTGAAGACGGATAAAAGTTCATGTCTAAAATTTCTATATATATTAATAAATGACAGCAGTAATTAATTAATTTATTTTTCACAAATACATGACTAATTGCAATATAAGTGCAAAATATATACTACTCCCGCGCGCTAATGGGTAGTTGATTTGATATAAAACAACTAGTAATCGTTAAACATCATCCTAACATCAGCACACAACACAACTTCCACATTCTTGATTCCAAGCAAGATTCTTCTCCAATTTCCATATTCTTGATACCAAGCAAGATTCTTCTGCAATGGCCGATTTGGAAACTGTGATGAAATCGTCCCACTCACCTCCATGCCTATATTTTGCAGTTTATAGTAACCCCAAAGCCATGGAACAATTTCGCTTACTGTGTCTTCAATATCAGCATCGTTGTAAGTGAAATTAATCTCCTTATTATCACATAGACAGGGGCGGTTCTATAGCCCGGCGAGCCCGGCACGTGCCCGGGCTCAACCCCTATTTTCTTTGTATGTTCTCTAATTTAATAACCAATTTTTAAATGGAACCAAGGGCAAAATTAGTAAAAATAAGGGTGTAAAAATTAAAACATATGAATACCCAATGGGCCAAACAGATCCAACCCAATCAATTATTTATGACTTAGAATAAAAATTAAAAAAAAAACTATTCCGTACAGTCTGCTCCTCTCTTTATGTGACTATTCATATTTCTTTCTCCCCCTCTACTGTCACTTCACCGTTTCAACTTTCAATTCAAACAGCAAGTAGGAGCACGTTGGTTTGCAGCAACTAGCAGGAACAAGAACAAGTAATGTCTTTCTGTTATTTTTTTCTTATTATAATAATTCTATTATTATATTATATATATTATATAGGTTATTCATACTTTATTAAATTTTTGTTCTTTAGATAGTTAGACTTACACGCAGTAGATTGTTCCAATTGGCAATTGCAATATAGGTTCTTTAGATAGTTACGCACAGGAGATTGTGCAATTGCAATATAGGTTCTTTAGATAGTTACACCGTACCGCAAATTATAATTGCAATTGCAGTATAGGATGTTCTTTAGATGTATTGCAAATGAATTATAAGTTTAAATTTTTATTATTTTTAAATTGTTTGTTCATTGAACTCATAAGACAATTTTAAATTATTATTAACTTATTATATATTTTTTATATCATAGTAAAATAGTTTAATTCTTTTTTAGAATCTAATACTTATATTTTAATTCTTTCAAAGGTTTTGGTTAATTTAATAGGTCATTCATAATAGTAAAATTCTCTTGTAATTTTTTTGTAAAGATCTATTTATTTTATTTAATTAGTCGGTCTTGTCTATTTGTGTGTTACAAATTATTTATCTAAAAATTCTTTTCACTGAATCATTAAATTTCAGAGATGAGGAGGTTTTTGGTTCCTAGAACAAGTATTGAGAAAGTGAATGTTAAGCAATCGGAAACCGAAGTAGAAGAAACACCCCATAATGTGGCCAACGAGTTTAATCCAAATGAGATTGTGCGTGATCCAGGATGTAGGAAACAAATTCACGAGTATGCTCCTGATATTCAAGACCAAGTGAGGAGGGCATATATATTGAAGGGTCCAACGCAACCAGATTTAGCAAGATTTCCTCGTACTCAATTTGGGAAGTCTTCAAGAGCATTTTGTAAAGCTTGGTATAAGAGTTATACATGGATTGAATACAGTGAGTCAAAGGATGCAACTTATTGTTTCTATTGCTTTCTCTTTAAGCCTCCCGGGAGGGCCGAACACTTTGGTTATGAAGTCTTCAACAAAGACGGATTTAAAGATTGGAAGCATGCATATAAAGCCTTTAAAGATCATATTGGTAGTCATGATAGTAAGCACAACTCATGTATGAAGCACTATGATGATTATAATAATCAAAGACAAAGTGTGACAAGTATCTTTGCTAGAGCAACTAGGGAATCAGAAGAATTGTATAAGATCCGTTTGACTTGTTCTTTAGATTGTACTAGATATCTCATAGCACAAGGCATTGCTTTCCGTGGCCATGATGAAAGCTCTACTTCTCTAAACAAGGGAAATTTTAGAGAGATGGTGGATTGGGTAAAATCTAATGATGAAAAAGTAAGAGATGCTTTTGATCGTGGTCCAAAAAATTGCACAATGACTTCCGGTGACATTCAAAAGGAGCTTGCAATGTGTTGTGCACATGAAGTCACCAAGGTGATTATGGAAGAGCTTGGTGATAGACAATTCTCTGTGCTTATTGATGAGTCACGTGATATATCTGTCAAAGAACAAATGGCGGTGATGTTGAGGTTAGTACAATGAGCTTGTTATTGAAACTATTACAATTATTAACTTAAACTTTTTATTTCATTCAAATATAACATAGATGAATACATTTGAATTTTTATTTATCTTTCTAGGTTCTTGAACGACAAAGGGAAAGTTGTGGAACGATTTATTGCTCTACATCATGTCAAATATACTACATCTGAGGCACTAAAGGATGCTCTTTATGGTATTCTCGATCGCCACACGTTATCTATTTCAAGGATACGAGGGCAAGGATATGATGGGGCTTCAAATATGAGAGGTGAGTTTAATGGTTTACAAAGAAAGATTCTAGATGAAAACCCTTATGCTTTCTATGTCCATTGTTATGCTCACCGTTTGCAATTGGTGGTTGTGTCCGTTGCTAGTAGTTGCTCATCTATTCATGATTTCTTTGAGTACATCTCCTTGATTGTAACCACAACAAGTGCATCTTGCAAGAGAAATGATGCTTTGAAGGAGGCACAACACCGAGAAATTTTGAATAGACTTGAGAGTGGTGAGATATCTCAAGGAAAGGGCTTGCACCAATCATCTAGTCTTGCTAGACCCGGAGATACTAGATGGGGTTCACATTATACTACCTTGATTCGTTTGGATCAGATGTGGTCCTCCGTGTTAGAGGTGCTTAGTATTGTTGATGAAGATGGACGTGGACCATCCCAAGCGGCGGGTTTGATAGAAAAAATGGAGAGCTTTAAATTTGCTTTCATTTTGAAGTTTATGTTAAAGTATATGTCTAGAATAATATGCGGTGATGCTATAAATGGTACAAGAAACATACATAAGCGATAAAGAAAAGAAATTAAAATCATATACAATTCAAATATCCAACTGAAAACGTATATGATTGGCTTGTCTTCAACAATGCACAGCGGAAAAATAATGTCTGACTAGGTCTTCCTGCCAATTACTTGTCCACGGTCTTCAAGGCAGTCCATCAAGCAATCCATCTACTTCTAACCTGTTCCTGAAAAATAATAATTGGAATGGGGTGAGATTACTAAATCTCAGTGAGTTCCCCTATCTTACGGGTTCGCTCGGTTCTACAAGGTGCATGCAAACAAACAGATTCACCGAGAATCCAGGTTTCCTCACGGTCAGGTGTAGCAACCTGCCCTAAAAATAAAACTTTTAGAGTCGCCACCTATTCTGAAGGGCGAATAGGAAACCCTACGCAGTTTAGAGATTCGGGGTAAGTTATTATAATCAGGTTGAGGGAAGGTGTTAGGCACCCTCAACCCTTTCCTATTGGCTTTGAATCTAAGGTAAAGGTTTATGGCTAAAATACTGAGGTTTAATAGCTAAAGAATTGAATAGGGGAAAATTGAGATTTTAGGGAAGGGGACTCGCCTTGTTGCCAAGTGCCTACGTATCTCCTTATGGAGAATCAGAGTCAACGTAGTTCGGGCACAGGGTTGTACGCCTTAGAATTTGATATGGAGGTGTTTGAGGCTTTTTGAATGGCCTATCATAGTTTTGAGAGTTGTGATTTGAAAGGCATTTTGAATTGCCTGATTGAAAAGGATGAAAATCCGTAGTGTCGTGGTTTAGTGTGTTTTAGATTTGGGCGTACAACCCTGATTTGCTATGGCACTGTTAGATGCGGTGATCAATAGATTTGATCAGTATAGCTAACAGATTAATAGGCATTGCTGGTTACTCAGACCGATAGATTGATCGTCGCGGGCAGCAAATTAAGTGTGTTTTAATTTTATGTATTTTTCATCTCTCGTCTAATGCGACTAATAGATTTAGTCGGGTCGAGGAGAGAATTAGTTGAATTAATACTTTTGCCAAATGGCAATGGGATTGGGGCAAACTCTAATATTTATAACCTTTATAGGTTTTTTGTGATTTTTAACAATTAAAAAAAAATTGAAATGAATTAAATCGACATAATCGAAATAATCGGGAGATAACCTTAAATAATTCTAAATCTTAATTATAGCCTTATTCTAATTATATTATTTTAATCCTAATTAAATAAATTAATTAAATAATATTATTTCTAAGAAACAATTATTAAAATAAAAAAACAAAATAAAAATAAGTTGTATATAGGGAGTAGCGCACCACCCTTTCATGAACCATGTGAAATAATTTTAATCACTCTTTTTTTGGATTTTCAAATTAACTTATGTGCCACTAAAATTGTGACATGTGGCATGTAAAAATTAAGAGAAAAAAAATAAAACAAAAACACATATTTATGATGGCATACGAAGAGAATTGTTTTTCTCTCTCAGGATGATACAGCGGACAACAACAACACATCTTTTCTTTCTTATCTTACACCTTCTCTTTTTCATTTTTATAACATAACATAATCATAAGCATAACACACAATCGCACAACAAACAAAAGAGAAGAGGTGATACCTTACAGAATGCGAGGGCTTCAGATCGAATCGGCGAATTCCAACAGCACTTTGAGATACTTGATCGCTTCCTCTCCTTGATTTCTTCCACTGTTCTGAAAATGATTTGAGTTGTGGAATGGATCGTCGAAGGTTCGATTGCTCGTTGCGGCTGTGAGTTGTTGGAGTATCGTACGTCGCGTTGCTCTGTTTACGATATGGGTCGGTTGTGAGAGGTCGATGACCTTGTGGATGAGTGTTGGATGTTCTTACGGCGGTGTTGTTCATATTGGCGTGATGGCTTTGCGGCGTATCGGAGAGTGGCTGTGATTCCGGCGGTTGATTGTGTTCACGTGGGCAAACCCAGCAACGCCTTTTTCTTTGTTGTTCTTTTTCAACCTGTTCTTACTAATATAAACAGAAAATGGAGAAAAAACTATTGTTGAATTGCAAGGTTAGAATAATTAAAAAGCTATCAGATGAAATAAAATAGTAAAATTCATACATGACAAAAGAATTAGTAAACACCAGGTTAGTAAAACATGAATATTATTACTTTTAGGACTATTTATTAATTATTGGATAAAAAGAAAAAGATCAGCATGGTTAGTGATGAAGCTGGTGGGTATGGATCGGTTTTGCCGAAAAAGAAGGTAGAAGCCCATAGGTGTTTTTCAGTGTGTTAGCATGTGTATTTTCGGGCGTGCTTGTAGGTGAATGGAAAAATTTGTGTTTAGAAATTGGCCTCCCCTTGTTCACTGAAAAAAGTTTTTATTTATATTAGTAAAAACTAGGGTTTTCTACCACTAATGGGCCTAGTGCCCAATTAGCTTAATAATTAAAAAAAACTAAAAAAGAATCCTAATAATAATAATATTTACAAATTCTATAATAACCCTAAACAATATTAATAATAAAATCACCTAATATTAATATTAATATTAATAATAAAATTAACAATATTAAATACTAATAGTTAGAAGTAATAAAAATTACTAATAATAATCCAAAAAACGCAAATGTTAGTAAAAGGAAAATAATATTAACAATTGATGAAACCCTCGAAAACACTTGTTAATCGTACCTCATTTATTTCTCAGGACATTTTATAAGAGGGCGGGTTTGACAATAGGAATGTCAAACCCCATGGCTCTTAATTTTGACCCTTGATGAATTAAAAGATACAGATCTGTTCGGGCAAATTTTAGGGTATGACAGCTGCCCCTGTTCAATCTTCTTAAACCTGAAGAGTCGGATAGGCACGTCTGCCCATCGTAATCTAAAGGTAGAAGATGATTGAACACTGAAATGCCCTGAAATTTGCCTTTGTTGGGGAGAAATTCCATGGGAGATGGGCTTACAGATGCCACCCGAGGTAAATACCCCTCTCTTTCGAATGCGAAGCAGATGCTTTCAAAAGGATTCACTGTGTTTCGATTGTAGCACGGCCTAGAAAGGCAACCTGAATTTTATGCAATGTTATGATGCATGCGATGTATGATGCAGTGAGCTTCTCAAAATAAATGAGAGCGGTGTATGTATATGCAATATGTATGAATGAGGTATGTTAGTTGAATGATGCATGATTGTCAGTTAAAGTATGTTAGTAGCTCTGAAAAGAAAGATAACACCTTTGACTGTTATTGATGATGTTTTGGAGAATATCACTGCCGAGGGACTAAGGTGATAAACCCAATTGAGAAACCTTTTGAAAATCTTTGTTGTAAAATCCTTTGTAAAACCCTGTTTGCTTGGAAAAGCTCCTAGAAAGGATGGAATACGTCTTAAAGAAGACTGCCTGAAAAGGTACGTAGAAAAAGAACGCCTTGTGATCAGGGAAAATAAATCCCTATTTGCAAAGAGACGTAGCTTCGTATCGCTTCCAGGGGACTAATGTGATAAGACGTGACTTATTGCTGCTCAGGGACTAACGCAATAAGTCACGATTTGAATTGAAATTGAATTGATACTTGGCTACTAACGTACCAAAGAGCTTGGTGCCATATCACTGCTAGCGGACTAACATGATAAGACGTAACGCGATGGTTACGATTTAGGTTGAAATTGAAGGTGCCATTATCACTGCCAAGGGACTAACGTGATAAGACGTAACGCGAGGGTTACGATTTAGTTTGAAATTGAAATTGCCATTATCACTGCCGTGATAAGACGTAACGCGAAGGTTACGATTTGGTTTGAAATTGCCATTATCACTGCCGTGATAAGACGTAACGCGAGGGTTACGATTTGGTTTGAAATTGCCATTATCACTGCCGTGATAAGACGTAACGCGAGGGTTACGATTTAGTTTGAAATTGAAATTGCCATTATCACTGCCGTGATAAGACGTAACGCGAAGGTTACGATTTGGTTTGAAATTGCCATTATCACTGCCGTGATAAGACGTAACGCGAGGGTTACGATTTAGTTTGAAATTGCCATTATCACTGCCGTGATAAGACGTAACGCGAGGGTTACGATTTGGTTTGAAATTGCCATTATCACTGCCGTGATAAGACGTAACGCGAGGGTTACGATTTGGTTTGAAATTGCCATTATCACTGTCGTGATAAGACGTAACGCGAGGGTTACGATTTGGTTTGAAATTGCCATTATCACTGCCGTGATAAGACGTAACGCGAGGGTTACGATTTAGTTTGAAATTGCCATTATCACTGCCGTGATAAGACGTAACGCGAGGGTTACGATTTAGTTTGAGATTGAAATTGGATTTGAAATGGGATTTGGATTATGATGTAACAGTCCGACGGGAACTGACTATCAGACGGGAACTGGATTATGATTTAACAGTCAGACGGGAACTGACTACCAGGCGAGAACTGGATTTAACGTAACAGTCAGACAGGAACTGACTACCAGACGGGAACTGGATTTAATGTAACAGTCAGACGGGAACTGACTACCAGACGGGAACTGGATTTAATGTAACGGTCAGACAGGAACTGACTACCAGACGGGAACTGGATTTAATGTAACAGTCAGACGGGAACTGACTACCAGACGGGAACTGGATTTAATGTAACGGTCAGACGAGAACTGACTTTGCAATGATTTGCCAGGACGAGAACTGGACTTTGTAAGGATTTGAAATGCTAATGAAAATTGGACCTTTGTGATATGTAATGTGTGAATGCCCCATATGATATGTATATGCTAATGCGTATGTATATGTTTTATGAGTGAAATGAACAGCACGGTTGCTATCATCGGTAAGGTTACCAGAAAGCGTCAATCAGGTGATTGGAGAATAAACATTCAGTAAGGTTACTGGCATCGGTAAGGTTACCGGAAACATCAATCAGGTGATTGGGAAGAATAGCATCGGTAAGGTTACCGGGAAGCAGGTGGACAATGTAGCTTAGCACCAGAGTTTTAAATTGGATGTTTGGATGTATGGGATAATGCTTATGCTTATGCATATGTTTATTGATGTAATGTGTGGATTGAAGCAATGTCTTCTATAAGACTACCTGAAAAGGTTTTCCGAGACAAATATGAATATTTGTCTTAAAGAAGACTATCTAAAAAGGTTCTTAGCAAAGAAATGAGGAATGTCTTTAAAAAGACCACCCAAAAAGGTTCGTAGAATGTCTTAAAGAAGACTGAAAAGGATGCCAAATCATTTTGAAAAAGACTACCTGAAAAGGTACTTAGAACAAGAATGTCTCGAAGAGGACTACCTTAAAAGGTAGTTAGAGAAAGAATGTCTTGAAGGAGACTACCTCAAAAGGTACTTAGGACAAGAATGTCTCGAAGAAGTCTACCTCAAAAGGTGCTTAGAAAAGGAATGTCCTGAAGAAGACTACATGAAAATGAACTTAGAAAAAGAAATGTTTTGAAGAAGATTACCTGAAAAGGTTCTTGGAAATGACGATGACTGTCTTAGAGAAGACTACCTAGAAAGGTTTTTAGAAAAGAATGTCTTGAAAAAGACTACCTGAAGAGATTCCTGAAAAGGATGACAATTCGTCTTGAATAAGACTGCTTGAGGAAACTCCTAGAAAGGATCGTGAGATCTGTCTTAAAGAAGACTACGTAAAAAGTTATGGTGTAATGCATCAACCAATGTATGTAATGCATGATTTGTATGTATTTGTATGATGCTCCAATGGTAGGTTATTAATAACCAAAGCGTATATAGCTCGCTGGAGTTGTAGGATTGTTTGATAAGGTGGTGTGATGCTAGCGCGATTCCCCGATACCTGTTTTTGAAGATCGTAGTTAGGAGAAAGATTTGTCGGATGTTGTAAAGTGCGAGAACGCCTTTCCCTTTTGTCGTGCGCCTTGCCCCAGTTTGATTTTGTGAAATACTCCACGCCTTTAACCTTTGGAGGTTCTCCACACCTTTAACCTTTGGAGATTCTCCATACCTTATGGGTTTGATACCCAATACCCCGATGTTTAGTGGAGAAAGGATCCCCATGATCTCCAAGCCATGAAGGGAATGCCCCGAGGAATAACCTTGTCGTACCAATGTACTCACGCGTTTAGGTTGAAGGGTGTGCCCTTGATCTCCAGGATATGGAGGACTATCCCTAGTGTTCTATCCTTTGTATTTGAATTCTTCCCCTGTTTGACATGCCCCTGATTGTTATTTCTTCGAGATGTGCCCCAGGTTGATTGAACCTTAGGAAGAATGCCCCTAGTGAATAGGATGTTTGATTGCATGCCCCTGTGATCTTTGAAATTTTGCCCCTGTTTAGGAGAACCCTTTAGATGTGGTTCCCCCTACTCCAAGGTCTTTATTATAAATGATCACCTTTTATTAAACCAATTTCGAGATTTCCTCGATGCTAAGTGTATATTCGTAGATGGCGTTGTACCCTTTGAGAAGTAACTCCAATGCGATGTGTATGCATGTTTTGAAATCGAAGTCCGTTATGAATTAGGACAGGGTGAATGCTTGAAGAAGCGTAGTGGTTAGAAATAGTTTTAACAAACTTTAGGAGTCAGTATAACAACTCTTGCTTAATATGCTTTCATGGTTAACCTTGCCTCAATTAGGACTTTTGAATGTTGTAACTTGGCCTGGTTCACAGTTTTAAGAAACCATGGATATAAGGCTCAAAGTTTATTTATCCCACCCCTTTCTCCTTGATGTTCTCCGAATCCTAAAAGTTCGCTTAATCCAATGGATGTGCTTTGTTTGCAAGAGAACCGCTTTGGTTTTGATGTTGAGCAGAAGCCCTAGTAGAGATCCAAGCACTGATAAAAAATGTTGTAAAGATCCAAGCGTTTATGAGAAGCTTCGATGATTTAGCAGTCCCAAGATTATCCTTTGTATTTCTCCTTTGTTTTCCCCTTATTTTTGCATGAACCAATTTCTTTGAGTTTGGTTCATCGGGATGCCCTAATTTTTGCCTAAGTCATTTTCGTTTTCTTTTATGAAATTTTCATTTTGACTTAGCGGGCGTTTTCCTCTTTTTTTTTTTAAATGCTCCTTTTGATCTTTGGATTTTGAATATTATGACTGCCATGTTGACTTTGATTTGTAACCTTCGATTTTGATACTTCCTCGATCTTGAATGATGTATTGAGGAAGAAATATGTTGTAAATGTTACCTCCATTGCTTCCTCAATCTTAGATGAATGCGAGGAAGAAGATGTGCTTGAACCTTTGCTTTGCTTGATCCTTTGTTTGACCCTTGTGCTTGAATCCTTGCTTGGATTGACTGATTCTCTTGACAACCAAAATACACCATTGAATTAATCGAAATCTACCCTGCCCCTGGTTAAAATCAAGGTTTATTTGAAAAGTATAAACAAACTCCAACTCCTGGCTCGACGGGGGTAACGAGGGATTAACATCCTTATATCTCCACTGTTTAGGAATTGAAGCAATGCCTGTACATCCTCGGCTCGGTCTTACCTTGAAAGCATATGTTTAGCTGGACTTAGTCATTTGTATTCGTCATTCTCCCTCAAGTTTGTTAATAATTCTAAAAATAGAAGTGTGCGACTAGAAAGTCGTAGTAGTGAGCGAATGAATCGACTCCAAAACCTGCATGGTCATCTTATTAGAGTTGCTAATCCGAAGGTACAACTTTTATCCTGAGCGACACTTAGCAATCGTATGGGTTGAAATTTTGACATGGTAAACACCTATTGGTTCTAGGGACAATCTCCTTTGTAAGTCCGTTGACCTTTGTTTCACTCCTTAGTTCTTAGACTTGTAGAAGTAAAAGGGTAACCTCGAATTCTCCTTGGGCACGTCAAACCTGTCGGGAATGAACTATTAGCGGTGGGTTTTCGTCGTATCGGAACTTCACGAGTTTCCTTTGACTGAACCTCTTTTGCTTTTCCTAAGGATAGTATCACACCATTGGCAACCTCCAGAGTTTGTAAATTGATAGGGAACACCTATGACCTTTTTTGCCCCTTAGTGAGGAATTAACCTATGTCGCATTCCCTCCATCGTAGTTATGCCTCTTTGTTCAGAATATTGCCCTAGTTGGACAAACCCTTGTCCCCAGGTCATCGTAGAGCGTCATTGTAAGTTTGATATGTTCTAAGATGAACCCCTTTATGGCTAGATACATCTTGAGTGTATCTATGAGGGAACTTCTTTGTTGAACTAATCCTTGCTCGATGACAACCTTTACGGTATTTATGATCCTGTTACGATAGGGCATGGACATGCGGCTGGCATAGTGAAAGGCATCCTTATTCCCTTAGCAAGACTAAGATCATTCCCGATATTTTATCCTCCTTTCTCCATAGTTTATGATCCTTTGATTGTCTTCTTTACGGGTCTCGAGAAATCGGCTAGCATGGTAAGTATGGGTGCGGGCGAAGATGTAAATGTAAATGCAAATGTATGACAATGCAAATGCATGGATATGCGAGACTCCTTGTATTATAACTCCGTGTATGCAATGCAGACGTGTGACGTATACTCCGAGGGATAGCCTTAGAGGCGACATTAGACCCTAGCAAAATCCTGGCAAGATAGATGTTACGACACGCCAGTGGAAATCCCTTAAATTAGGGAGTATGCAGAAGGTAGCGGTTGGTGACCGTTCAAGACAGTCACCAAGTCTCATGGCTATTGAGAGGCCAATCAACGTGTACCAGTGAAGTTGTCCTTAGTGGGGAGGTTCTCTATGCGGAACACAACCTATATAAGGACGATATTGGATGAAGTGAAGTTCCTACAGGCTAGGGATGAAAGATATATAGATGGAAATCGAAACCCTACAAGTTAGAGGGTGCGTGGAAACAAGCATGGAGTGACCGTTCAGGATAGTCACTAGATCTCATAGCCATCGAGAGGCCAATCAAACGCATGCTAATGAAGTTGTCCTTCGGGGAAGGACGCGTCGTTGTGAAAACACATGGATGTAAAAGAAAATCCCTATAGGCTAGGGAATACGTAGGAGTAAGCACTGGGTGACCGTTTAAGATGATCACCGAACCGCATGGCCATCGAGAGGCCAATTGACGTATGCTAACAAAGGTGTCATTCGTATGAAGGATGCGTTTTTAGAAATATAATCCCTACAGGCTAGGGAACGCGTATATGTAAGCACATGGTGACTGTTCAAAGTAGTCACTGGATCGCATGGCCATCGAGAGGCCAATCGACGTGCGTAAACGAAGATGTCCTTCGTGGGAAGGACACGTAGTTATAAAATACAAAGATATAAAAGGAAACTCCCCACAGGTTAGGGAGTGTGTAGATACAAGCGTAGAGTGACCGTTCATGACAGTCACTAGGTCTCATGGCCATCGTGAGGCCAATCAACGTTCATAAATGTAGATGCCCTTCGTGGGAAGGACATGGTCTTGGAAATAGAGTCCCTGCAGGCCAGGAAACGCGTAGGGATACCTGCAAAAATTAAAATTCAAGGCATTCGCAGTATATAAATTGCACATATATAATAAGCATGTAAGCACATAAGCCCTAGGTTCATAGGTTCGACGTAGCGGCTTAGGGTGCCTACCCTTCCCATTGGTATGTTCTAGAAGGTCTCATGGGGTCGTTCGTAGCCGCCGAGACTTTCTGTCTCTTTGGATTTTAGAACAACTCATTTTATCCATGAGGTTCGAGTTTTAGGGGTAGGTTCCCAGAGAGATCAGCCAAATACCAAGTCCAGCCCTCAACAAGGTCAAGCCTCGTATCAGACCTTTCCGGATATTCAACCCACTCTGAGTGGAATTATAATAAGACTCGTAGGCGATGTAATTCCCCTCTGGTCATTATTATAATTCCCACGCTTAAGTTTAACAACAATTTATATATCCCCAAAATTTACAGTAAAACAAATAATCATTTAAATAAACATTTATTTAAATTACTATAAATAATTACTGTAAATAAAAACCGTAAATAAATAAATAAAATAAAATTTAAATATTTATAAGAACCTGATCCCCAAATCCGCCATTTGTAGCTCCAAAAACGCCGTACAACAATAAATATTAACGTAGACAAATATTCATTTAAATTGTTGTAAATAATGATTGTGAACAGGAATTGTAAATAAATAAATAATTAAAAAAATTAAATATTTAAATAAAAAAAATGAAAACCTAAATCCTAATCCAAACCCTAATCTTGGCGAATTAGCCAAACCCTAAAAAGTTCGCCAAAACCTAAAAAAGTTTGCCAAAAATCCTAAACCCTGCCAAACCTATAGGAGCATAATAATTTACAATTTTGTTATCACTATCCCCAGCAGAGTCGCCAGCTGTAGCAACCTGCCCTAAAAATTAGACTTTTAGAGTCGCCACCTATTCTGAAGGGCGAATAGGAAACCCTACGCAGTTTAGAGATTCGGGGTAAGTTATTATAATCAGGTTGAGGGAAGGTGTTAGGCACCCTCAACCCTTTCCTATTGGCTTTGAATCTAAGGTAAAGGTTTATGGCTAAAATACTGAGGTTTAATAGCTAAAGAATTGAATAGGGGAAAATTGAGATTTTAGGGAAGGGGACTCGCCTTGTTGCCAAGTGCCTACGTATCTCCTTATGGAGAATCAGAGTCAACGTAGTTCGGGCACAGGGTTGTACGCCTTAGAATTTGATATGGAGGTGTTTGAGGCTTTTTGAATGGCCTATCATAGTTTTGAGAGTTGTGATTTGAAAGGCATTTTGAATTGCCTGATTGAAAAGGATGAAAATCCGTAGTGTCGTGGTTTAGTGTGTTTTAGATTTGGGCGTACAACCCTGATTTGCTATGGCACTGTTAGATGCGGTGATCAATAGATTTGATCAGTATAGCTAACAGATTAATAGGCATTGCTGGTTACTCAGACCGATAGATTGATCGTCGCGGGCAGCAAATTAAGTGTGTTTTAATTTTATGTATTTTTCATCTCTCGTCTAATGCGACTAATAGATTTAGTCGGGTCGAGGAGAGAATTAGTTGAATTAATACTTTTGCCAAATGGCAATGGGATTGGGGCAAACTCTAATATTTATAACCTTTATAGGTTTTTTGTGATTTTTAACAATTAAAAAAAAATTGAAATGAATTAAATCGACATAATCGAAATAATCGGGAGATAACCTTAAATAATTCTAAATCTTAATTATAGCCTTATTCTAATTATATTATTTTAATCCTAATTAAATAAATTAATTAAATAATATTATTTCTAAGAAACAATTATTAAAATAAAAAAACAAAATAAAAATAAGTTGTATATAGGGAGTAGCGCACCACCCTTTCATGAACCATGTGAAATAATTTTAATCACTCTTTTTTTGGATTTTCAAATTAACTTATGTGCCACTAAAATTGTGACATGTGGCATGTAAAAATTAAGAGAAAAAAAATAAAACAAAAACACATATTTATGATGGCATACGAAGAGAATTGTTTTTCTCTCTCAGGATGATACAGCGGACAACAACAACACATCTTTTCTTTCTTATCTTACACCTTCTCTTTTTCATTTTTATAACATAACATAATCATAAGCATAACACACAATCGCACAACAAACAAAAGAGAAGAGGTGATACCTTACAGAATGCGAGGGCTTCAGATCGAATCGGCGAATTCCAACAGCACTTTGAGATACTTGATCGCTTCCTCTCCTTGATTTCTTCCACTGTTCTGAAAATGATTTGAGTTGTGGAATGGATCGTCGAAGGTTCGATTGCTCGTTGCGGCTGTGAGTTGTTGGAGTATCGTACGTCGCGTTGCTCTGTTTACGATATGGGTCGGTTGTGAGAGGTCGATGACCTTGTGGATGAGTGTTGGATGTTCTTACGGCGGTGTTGTTCATATTGGCGTGATGGCTTTGCGGCGTATCGGAGAGTGGCTGTGATTCCGGCGGTTGATTGTGTTCACGTGGGCAAACCCAGCAACGCCTTTTTCTTTGTTGTTCTTTTTCAACCTGTTCTTACTAATATAAACAGAAAATGGAGAAAAAACTATTGTTGAATTGCAAGGTTAGAATAATTAAAAAGCTATCAGATGAAATAAAATAGTAAAATTCATACATGACAAAAGAATTAGTAAACACCAGGTTAGTAAAACATGAATATTATTACTTTTAGGACTATTTATTAATTATTGGATAAAAAGAAAAAGATCAGCATGGTTAGTGATGAAGCTGGTGGGTATGGATCGGTTTTGCCGAAAAAGAAGGTAGAAGCCCATAGGTGTTTTTCAGTGTGTTAGCATGTGTATTTTCGGGCGTGCTTGTAGGTGAATGGAAAAATTTGTGTTTAGAAATTGGCCTCCCCTTGTTCACTGAAAAAAGTTTTTATTTATATTAGTAAAAACTAGGGTTTTCTACCACTAATGGGCCTAGTGCCCAATTAGCTTAATAATTAAAAAAAACTAAAAAAGAATCCTAATAATAATAATATTTACAAATTCTATAATAACCCTAAACAATATTAATAATAAAATCACCTAATATTAATATTAATATTAATAATAAAATTAACAATATTAAATACTAATAGTTAGAAGTAATAAAAATTACTAATAATAATCCAAAAAACGCAAATGTTAGTAAAAGGAAAATAATATTAACAATTGATGAAACCCTCGAAAACACTTGTTAATCGTACCTCATTTATTTCTCAGGACATTTTATAAGAGGGCGGGTTTGACAATAGGAATGTCAAACCCCATGGCTCTTAATTTTGACCCTTGATGAATTAAAAGATACAGATCTGTTCGGGCAAATTTTAGGGTATGACATCAGGTACAAGTACAAACAAGGATACACCACCATTGGAAGTCCCTTAACTATCCAAGGAGGCGTTCAATAAGACAACAATTCACAATATGCAAACTCACATCCTTATGTGAGGAATCAAGGAGTTATACCCATCTGACTAGGCTACCTCTGCCACGTACCCTCGGTGAGTATCCAAGTACATATATGTCGAAAGACTTGCACAAGCACACCGCACGATGAATTCGGGTCATTCCTATATGGAATTCCACCCGAGATGAATTAAGTTGTACCATTACCTACGTGGCATTTACAACCTCATCACCAAGCACGCCAGTGAGTTACCAAGTGGGAAACGCCATTAAAGACCCCGGTCTTGCTTCCACTGCAATGGTATTCATCCTCTGTACGCAGGTGAGTAAACAGGTGCAATATGTCCTTTTCGACGTACAAGCCCACCGGGGAAAGCCTAGTAACATTGTCTAATTGACGTTACTAGAGGCAAGTAATTCAGTGATTGCCTATATGGCATCACCCACTTACCATACTAATCACGCAGGTGAGTTACCAAGTGGGAAACGCCATTAAAGACCCTCACTTGCTTCCACCGCAATAGTAGCTCAGGTAACGCAAAATATACGGATATAGACACGTATATACAGCAGGCATAAAAGCCAAATCATCCATGGTATATAATACATATCACAAACGCCACACGGCTACCAATGGGCATCCACATAGTGGGTAAATAGGGTTTACTATCCTAGTAGTACGGTTATACTCCGATTCACGCATATTCAACCAAATCAAGTTCACAAAATCAAGCATCTGAACGTCCAACCGGAACGACGGGAAAACAATTTACATTGTATTATATGCACATAATATTAGACAAAGTCCATCGTATAAATATCATGTCATTTGTACATACTCGTCACATGTGAGTTAAATACGTTTCGATCATGGAATATATGAAACATAATCGGACCATATAATTATTTAGAACGTACATGGACACACATTAGTCTCATAACAAAGAGGCTTCTGATTCCCGACATGGAACGGAACCGCACTCGGGGAATTAAACATACATTTCTTAATTCCATTAATGTTAATCCAATATCATGTAACTAAAAATCCATTTGCCATAACTTTTAAATCAATTAAAAGCATTATATCTAAGCATATTCATAAAGATCATTAAAAGACCTTTCCAACGCTTCCGACCGGGCTTCGTTTCGAGTTGTAGAACTCAAGTTATGGTCGAAACAATAAAGGAATAATTTTCTGTCAGGTGCAATCGATTTGCACCAGTGTGCAATCGATTGCTTGCTGAACCAGAAGCGCAGAATGCCAATTTTTCACAGTGCAATCGATTTGCACTTGTGTGCAATCGATTTCTCACTGAACCAGAGCCAAAAATGACATTTTTACTACATAAGATCAGTTCTAACACTTTCTAATCCATTCCAATCCGAACCCTAACATGTAAAAGCAATTAATACATGTATTATCACTTCAAGAACACATACTCCATCATTAATAAAGCATGCAACAACAATTGATCATCCTAACCCTTGTTCCCAAACATGCAATTGATCACAAAACCCCAATTCTTACCCAAGTTCTAACTATGGAACTCACCTCAAGAACAAATTCTGAACTTGGTGAAAATGGTGATGGAGATTATGATTTGGTAGATTGAGAATGGAGATGATGTTGATTACCAAACCAAGCTTGATTCTTGAAGCCAAAATCCTCAAAATCTTCTACCAATTGCACATGCATGCTTTTGGTGGAGCTTGAGTCCACACTTCCTCTTCCTTCTTCGTTTCACGTTTCCACCCCTTTCTTTCTTCTTTCTCTAAATTCTGATTTCTACAAGTCTAACAAGCCCTTTCTTGATGATATACTTACCTTTTGGACCAACAAGCCCCTTTAACTAAATGGTATTTACCATCTTGCCATTTAGTCCACTTCTAACTAAACTTATTAGTTATGCTTATAATATATATTTCATCTATGTCATTTGCACCTCTTGTTGCATAGCTTAGTGACCTCTACCACTCATATGTCAATATCTCTCTAGTGTAATTTGGGTTGTTACATTCTCCCCCCCTTAAAAATAGAATTCGTCCTCGAATTCTTTCCAATCATTAGGAAAACAAGCTTCTAACATCTTCTTCCAATGAGGGGATAAATGTTCCTTACATCCCGTCTCCGGATAAACCTCATGACTTCGTTAAAAGTTGTTCCTTCAAAGAAACACACCCACCTACACTTGCGTACGAACATTCTTGACTGGGATCTTAGACTTTACACAACACAACTCTTCTAATACTCTACCTTTACATACCTGGGAATGATCCCTCCGAGGTTCATAGCCTTACTTCTTCGCACGGAATCTTCATAGCTTAAATATTTCGGGAAATCTACTCTGGTCATACAATTCCCATCTGAAATGTCTGCCAAGCTCAACCCTACTCAACATAAGCCACAAACTTACCACATCCTTCCCTTAGTTTCATTCATTATCTCTAATCCATACATTTCTGTTGTGACGTCTCCTATTAATGACGACATTTTAGATTTACTTCCAAACGAATCCATAAGGTGTCATGCAGATGCCTGTTAAATTCCTCAGTCCGAAATTCTGATTCCCAGATGCTCACATTGGCTTATTCCAAGCCTAACGTCTTCATACAACAAAACTCTTACTTCAATCCTTGTTTCATCCTTAGACAAAATATCTGCCACTACTACCTGCAGATGTATAATTCTGCAATAAAATCCTTGGTATCCAATAACTTCACACAAAGTCCTCCAGACAAAGGAATGAACTCTTACAGCGGTCCTGCAATCATCATCCAAGTGTTCACACTCGCTCACAAGTGCACAAGACGTATCCACGACGAGTCTTTGTTAAGAAGCATCCTTTACTTGACTTCCTCATTCCAATGGTCACTATACTCACAAACTCGACTGTCTATCAGGGGATATTGATCAAACGTGAATCATGAAGCCTCCTCTAAACTAGTCCACCAACATTACCTCTCAAGATTCTAGCGGATCACTGAGAGACAGGAACAAACGAAACATCGCTCCAGGGAGTTCTGTTAGGAAGATATCTCTATTCCAACAAGAAATCTTTCAGGTAGTCCATCCATACCCTCTACATACTTATCTGATTCTGCCTATCCGTTGCGCTACTCTGATATCTACCAGTCACACACTCCTTGGAATCCTCCGAAACACACTTCGTCCATGGTTCACTTAGTTCCATTACTACACCATACTTAGTCTTTCAGTAGAAACAGTTCCTTCTCGGCATTTGTCCAAATACAACACGTGCCAGAACCTTTAACACACTCATCTCCCACTACTCTCTGAGGTTGAGTAATCCCCAAAATCAAGTCACTAACTTTTCCATCATTCTGGATTAAGTCCACTTGAAAACAACTTGGTCCACATGTTTCAGTTCAAGAACTCCTAAATCCAAATGCTTTCTCTGAGTACAAGTTTGCCTTATCTTACCGACTTCCACATCTTAGAGCTGCCACGATAACTCTTCCTTAACATGCGACTTCATACCGTTGGTGTGATAATACTTATAATAACCCACGCGACTTGACTAATGTAATAATCCTTTCTTAGTCGTACTTCAATCACGTAGTCCTCCAATGCCTTTCTTCTCTGAATCTGACACAAAGATGACTTCTTCGGTTTTGTTCCCTAATGCAACATTTCTAACTGCTAAGGTGTAGTTACAAAACAAGAGATCATACTCTGTGCCTTGGACATCTCCCTTCGAAATTCCACGACACTCCCAAAACTAATGTGCCTCTACTTTTCCAAGTTCGGCATTTCTACGTTACTGAGGACCTACTAATACTCCTCTAGGTACATCCCACATTGAGCTAATCCAAAAATACGCTTTATCCACTCCAACATTGTTCACCAAGGTTATATAATAACCACACATTGTGTTGTCCAGGATACTCTATTCACACACATCTCATATCTCGGACACTCACGCACAAAGGTTTACCAATCTGACAGATTTAAAACATCCACGATGCCGGAACCTAAATTTCTCACGTGACCAAGACTACCCAAGGTATCCTCATAGGCGTAGATTTAGAATCCAATCCATCTCATGGTCACCCGCTCGCATAACCCTGAATCATTGAGTGCAACATATGAATCCTTATCTCACCAACCTCATGAGAGTTTCGGGTCCGTGTCTCACGAGTGCCAAATCGGGATCCCACCTCGAGTTTCAGATCAACACTGCCTCATAGTCGTGCTTCACTGTTTCTGAAGCTGCTCTCCAACAAACTATCTCAATCGCGCTCCCAAATTCAACGTTTCTTATGTCTTGAGTTTGACCATGATACAATAAATCATACTCCACGCTTCTGCTTATTGATACTGACAATGGTTGCCTCTGAGAGTCTATAGGTACTCTCCTAGACTCATCACATGTTGGCTAACTCAGAATACACTCTATCCATTCCAACACTGCTCACCAATGGTAGATGCTATCCAAACAATACGTCGGCCAAGAGATAACTACTTCACATAAGTCCCACCATTGGAATTCATGCACCCTCGCCACTTTACGAAACAAGAAACATCTACAAGGGATCATCTAACATCATCCACGCAGTTACGACCACTTAGCACCCCCATAAGCATAGTACTACAACTTGGTATGTCCTACTATTGCCTGATAGTTAAATACTACCTAGTACGACACATGGGTCCTCGTAACGCCTACCTTAAGAGAATTCGAGTTTGCGTCTTACGAATACCAATCAGAAACTTGCCTTAAGCTCTGGGTCAACACTGTCCTACATCTGTCAGATCTCGTGTACGATAGCAATACTGTGGCGTTATACCTGTCTGGTAGTACTAATCATGGTGGTCCCACTCCGAAGCCATGTAGTCATGCAACCTACTCTACAACGTATAACGATTTTCACTCATATCCTATAGTCACGGTTAACAATGTTTGGACAGGAATCTGTTAAGGTCATCGCTATTCAAAGCCTTCCAACCACACTCCTTAGAAAGCTAAAACCTAGGAGTGCTTCGCGCTCAGGGTTCACTTACTAGGAACAGTAAGCTAGATCATAATGGATAAGATTTCGGTTCGAATTGTTATGTCATGCGCGTACCCACTTGCACAGTGCATGCATAAGAAATTCTATGAATAGCTCTTCGCATAGGAATACCAAGGTTCAAACAGTCAATACGACTTCAATCATCCTACGAATACTTCGGAATGACACTAGTTTCCATTCATCTAAATACCCAATACCAAGCGCAGTTCTGTGGTATCTCTCGGGGTTAGACGAATCATAACTAGTACGAACCTTAGCTACAACACATCTCGGTTTCACTTGCTTCAACTGTCGCCTAGCGTAGTTCTAGAACTCATTCACAGGTTAGCAAAAACGGGAGTATAGTAGCTCTTCCCCTAATCGAGTATCCAACTTTTTCCCAATTAGAGACTGACATCTTTACTCTTCCAACGATTCTTTATTGGGTAATTCACACACAACTTTCGGCTTACCGAAATGACTTGGAGTGAAACATCACGTTCATCCAAGTACTGCCCACATTATAGTAACCAGGAGATTTAGACTACTTTGCTAAAATTCCCAAAAGTCTTACATCTGACAGGTTCTCAAAACATATTTGCCACTAGCATCGCGATCGGACAACAACTTTCTAATAGCCCCTGACTTCACTCCATCTTAGAATTCCTTATTATAATCCTACTCAAGTTCTTCACGAAATTTACTCCAATACTATCTGGATCCAGATGAGGTCTCACTTCGCCCCATCGGATCTCAGAAAATCCCGACGACTTAGATCTCTACCATGACAAGGTCGTCAACTACTTCAGCTCAAGTCACTTTGGATCTTACGCGTCCTCGTGGTGGCTCCACCACGATCTCATCTATCGCATATACAGTCACTGAGCTGGCCAAGCTCAATGAATGGATACTACGATAGTAAGAATCGGGCGAGCAACACACATGTGAGGGAGAAGAGAATTGCTAGTGATGTCTCATGGCAGGGACAAGAATCGACCTGCTCTGATACCAACTGTAACACCCCGTACATATATGTCTAGAATAATATGCGGTGATGCTATAAATGGTACAAGAAACATACATAAGCGATAAAGAAAAGAAATTAAAATCATATACAATTCAAATATCCAACTGAAAACGTATATGATTGGCTTGTCTTCAACAATGCACAGCGGAAAAATAATGTCTGACTAGGTCTTCCTGCCAATTACTTGTCCACGGTCTTCAAGGCAGTCCATCAAGCAATCCATCTACTTCTAACCTGTTCCTGAAAAATAATAATTGGAATGGGGTGAGATTACTAAATCTCAGTGAGTTCCCCTATCTTACGGGTTCGGTCGGTTCTACAAGGTGCATGCAAACAAACAGATTCACCGAGAATCCAGGTTTCCTCACGGTCAGGTACAAGTACAAACAAGGATACACCACCATTGGAAGTCCCTTAACTATCCAAGGAGGCGTTCAATAAGACAACAATTCACAATATGCAAACTCACATCCTTATGTGAGGAATCAAGGAGTTATACCCATCTGACTAGGCTACCTCTGCCACGTACCCTCGGTGAGTATCCAAGTACATATATGTCGAAAGACTTGCACAAGCACACCGCACGATGAATTCGGGTCATTCCTATATGGAATTCCACCCGAGATGAATTAAGTTGTACCATTACCTACGTGGCATTTACAACCTCATCACCAAGCACGCCAGTGAGTTACCAAGTGGGAAACGCCATTAAAGACCCCGGTCTTGCTTCCACTGCAATGGTATTCATCCTCTGTACGCAGGTGAGTAAACAGGTGCAATATGTCCTTTTCGACGTACAAGCCCACCGGGGAAAGCCTAGTAACATTGTCTAATTGACGTTACTAGAGGCAAGTAATTCAGTGATTGCCTATATGGCATCACCCACTTACCATACTAATCACGCAGGTGAGTTACCAAGTGGGAAACGCCATTAAAGACCCTCACTTGCTTCCACCGCAATAGTAGCTCAGGTAACGCAAAATATACGGATATAGACACGTATATACAACAGGCATAAAAGCCAAATCATCCATGGTATATAATACATATCACAAACGCCACACGGCTACCAATGGGCATCCACATAGTGGGTAAACAGGGTTTACTATCCTAGTAGTACGGTTATACTCCGATTCACGCATATTCAACCAAATCAAGTTCACAAAATCAAGCATCTGAACGTCCAACCGGAACGACGGGAAAACAATTTACATTGTATTATATGCACATAATATTAGACAAAGTCCATCGTATAAATATCATGTCATTTGTACATACTCGTCACAAGTGAGTTAAATACGTTTCAATCATGGAATATATGAAACATAATCAGACCATATAATTATTTAGAACGTACATGGACACACATTAGTCTCATAACAAAGAGGCTTCTGATTCCCGACATGGAACGGAACCGCACTCGGGGAATTAAACATACATTTCTTAATTCCATTAATGTTAATCCAATATCATGTAACTAAAAATCCATTTGCCATAACTTTTAAATCAATTAAAAGCATTATATCTAAGCATATGCATAAAGATCATTAAAAGACCTTTCCAAGGCTTCCGACCGGGCTTCGTTTCGAGTTGTAGAACTCAAGTTATGGTCGAAACAATAAAGGAATAATTTTCTGTCAGGTGCAATCGATTTGCACCAGTGTGCAATCGATTGCTTGCTGAACCAGAAGCGCAGAATGCCAATTTTTCACAGTGCAATCGATTTGCACTTGTGTGCAATCGATTGCTCACTGAACCAGAGCCAAAAATGACATTTTTACTACATAAGATCAGTTCTAACACTTTCTAATCCATTCCAATCCAAACCCTAACATGTAAAAGCAATTAATACATGTATTATCACTTCAAGAACACATACTCCATCATTAATAAAGCATGCAACAACAATTGATCATTCTAACCCTTGTTCCCAAACATGCAATTGATCACAAAACCCCAATTCTTACCCAAGTTCTAACTATGGAACTCACCTCAAGAACAAATTCTGAACTTGGTGAAAATGGTGATGGAGATTATGATTTGGTAGATTGAGAATGGAGATGATGTTGATTACCAAACCAAGCTTGATTCTTGAAGCCAAAATCCTCAAAATCTTCTACCAATTGCACATGCATGCTTTTGGTGGAGCTTGAGTCCACACTTCCTCTTCCTTCTTCCTTTCACGTTTCCACCCCTTTCTTTCTTCTTTCTCTAAATTCTGATTTCTACAAGTCTAACAAGCCCTTTCTTGATGATATACTTACCTTTTGGACCAACAAACCCCTTTAACTAAATGGTATTTACCATCTTGCCATTTAGTCCACTTCTAACTAAACTTATTAGTTATGCTTATAATATACTCCCTCCGTCCCAAAATATAAGAGAAAAAAATGCATTTTTCTTGTCCCAAAATATAAGAGAAAAAATCATCTTTCATTTCTTTCAAGATAAAATTAAATGCAAATTGCATTTAATTTATATTCTCTCTCATCATTTCCATAACCAACAACCAATTAGAATTTTTTTTAAATTTTCCAAAGCACTTTATTTCAAGAAAACTATAAGTCAAATGAGTGTGTTTTTACTTTTCTTAATAAGCGTGATTTTGTTTTTTTCTCTTATAATTTGGGACGGAGGGAGTATATTCCATCTATGTCATTTGCACCTCTTGTTGCATAGCTTAGTGACCTCTACCACTCATATGTCAATATCTCTCTAGTGTAATTTGGGTTGTTACATATTTGTTATTCTTTCTCCTTTCAATTATATAAATTTATCTTCCACATGTCATTAATGAAGGATAATTTTGTAAAAATCTTCATAATTCCTCGTTTTCATACAACAATTATTATTTTTCTTAATCTGTGTGAAAAGTCTAAAACGACTTATAATAAAAAACGGAGAGAGAACTTTATTTTTATTTGTTCTACTATCTACCCATTATTATTCAATTGACCAATCTACCTAATTTATCCTTTCATCTAAAAAATTTACACTACAAAAGGATAATTTTCTAACCTACTAATTAAACCAGCTATTCATTACAAACTATTCATAAAGCCCTTTGATAAACTACAATATTTTACCTTTCCCACTTCTCTACTGCCATGTGTTCTCATTTCATTGACTGGTTTATTTAAAACCATTTTAATTTTCAACTTTCTTTCTCTCCCTTATGTCAACCTTCCTATCTTTTTATTTTTAAATCAATTAAAAAGAGTTGTGATTATATACGTTTATATTAATTATGTTGAAATATATTTTTAACTCTTACTTTTAAAATATTAAAGTTTTGCTCATCTATTTTAATAATACAGTTTTTAACTATTTGTATTCTTCATTTTTCAGTTTTCTTAATTTTTGAATCTCTTCATATTTATTCTCATTTTTATAGAGAACACCAATATTTCATAATTTTTTTATATATGAGATTTAAAATGTTATTAACTTTATTAATCATATTTAAATTTATTTTCACCTATTTATATATAATATTTAAATAATCTTTCCTTTATTTTACAAATGTTATTGAAATACTTTGTGAAATAACACGGGACACTAACAGTTAGATTTAAGTATATATATATATATATATATATATATATATATATATATATATATATATATATATATATATATATATATATATATATATATTAAAATTAAGAATAGTATGATTTTCAAGCACTACTATAGTTTAATTTTCAAGCACTACAACTGTATAAAGTTTTACTATGTTTGTATATCACTATCAATTATGTGTACGTGCCCATAGAAGTGGTTATAATAAAATTCAAATATTTCTAATGATATAATGATATAGGTGCTTTTAAAATTGTATGTTATCTCATTGAATATTAGTATATAATCATTCTCACAACTAACTTTTTATGTTACGGGTCACTATCAAATTATTACCTTTATTTAAAGACAAAATTACTATTTTCAAATACACTTAAATCTGTATGATTATTGTTCAACTTACAACTAAGTAAATAATTTTTATTTTTTATTTATATTTTAAATTTTACACTTATATTTCTTATAATATTATGATGTAAATATTCTATCAAAATTTATAATTTTTTCATATCTAATTAATTTACATAATAATTAATAAAATTGCTCATAGTGGCATTTAACATTGACTTTCATATCATTTAAAATATACTACATCAAATAAACATGTACCCGTGCAACAACACGAGTCTCTAGTTTTAAACAAAATATTATCTCTCAATCAAAATATTTCTTTTAATCATTCATATATCTTTAACTTATAATGATAGCGCGTCAGGGCAGAGAAAAATACACAAAAGTTTTTTTCAGACATCTCGGCCAATGATGCAACTATATATATCTAATGAATTAATTTACTTATAGTGTTAACGAATTATTGCCCAACCAATAAAAGTGTTTGTTGGCAGAAAAACATAAGAGATTCTATTCTAACTTTTTATTGTTGAAACAGAAACAATATGTTGTAACTCATTCGTGTGATTTCAACTAACTCTACTCTCGTGCTATATATCATTACCCTATATATGTTACTCGAAGTTTATTTAAAACCATAGTCCTTAATTTCTCTCGACAAACAATTATTTCTATTCATAATTAGTGGTGTTCTCATACCGATTTTGTTAGACGCTGGCCTTGGGATCTAGAGGGGGGGTGAATAGATCGTTCACAGTTTTACGGAGTTAAACGACTTTTCAGCGGAAGTGATTCTGAATCGACTCGCGTCTATTCCGAACCACTATCGAAACGATTATATATGTGTTTAAAAACCAGTCAAAGACTTGAGGTAAGTGATAAGAGTATACGTTGCAGAATCAAAGCGTTGTTCTTATTGAAAATCAGATTAACTTCTTGTATGATGGACAATGTTTGCAATGCAGTAAGAGTGATAGAAACAAATATACAAACACTTGGTGATAATGATCAAATTGAAGGTAATTCAATGTGTGGTGGATTGTGATGTTTATGTAAGTTCTTAATTCACAATCTTAACACTCGAATCGTTGATCAATTTGCTATTATAACCAAATATGAACAGAATGTAAATGAAAAAGTAAAAGCGACAAGAACACGATATTTGTTTAGGCAGTTCGTCGATCGTCCTCGCTACGACTACGTCTGCCCCCAATTCCAAATTGAAATTGGGTAGTCTTTCATTAATGTTGAAAGTAGTATATACAAAGAAGATAACAAAGCAATAAACGATAAACCAATTATGTCGATCCTTTGAATCTTCTTCCCCCTTAATCTTGACCAAGATCAAGGTTATCCAAGAGCTTCACTTTGATTCCCTTCTGCAGTGTCTTGATTCCTTGAACTCCCCGTTCCTCAATCGTTACACTCAGCCGAATCCTCAATGAACGCCTCTTGATAAAAACCCCCAAGAACCACCCGTCGTGGAGGACAAAACCCGCAGATTTTATTCACCAACAAACCCCACAAACTTTCACCCACTAGGAATCTTCAATTCCGTTCCATGGACGTTATCAAACTCATCACTAACCCGCAACGCAAGAATGATTATGTGTAATTGTGTTGGAGATGATGAAGAACGAAGATGAGAAGCATTTGTGTATCTTTCAGTCGTTGGTGTTGCTGAATAATTAACATGGAATGATATATATAGTTGCTGATATGTTGGAGCAGAGAAAACACATAATTTGGGAAGTTTTCAGCAAATAGGTTGACCTACTTTAGTGCTTAGGTCGACCTAACAGAAGCAGAGTTGAAATTGTCCCAGTTAGGTTGACCTGTTAGGTTGGCCTAAAATCTGTTAGGTTGACCTGCTGAAGGTTTAGGTCGACCTAAAGTCAGTTAGGTTGACCTGTTGAAGGTTTAGGTCGACCTAAATGCAGTTGTTTCCAGTTAGGTCGACCTGTTGAAGGTTTAGGTCGACCTAAAGTCAGTTGAAATGCATTTTTGTGACTTTTCTTCAGTTTAGGTCGACCTAGGAGTGTGGGTAGGTCGACCTAACAGTGACATCTGTAAATCCCTTCAGTTTAGGTCGACCTAGGAGTGTGGGTAGGTCGACCTAACAGTGACCTTGTCAGTTTTGCTGAGTTTGCTCTAGTTTTGAGTCGACCTAGGGCTTTGCTTGGTCGACCTAACAGATGCAATACCATTTTCTGAGTGATTTGAGCTTCATAATCTTCCATTGTCTTGAGTCATTCATTTATGCTTTTGTATTTGGTTGCTTGTGATGTTTGCCATGAATCAAAAACTCATTTGTGAGTGTATGCTTGTTCTTACAAACTCCCCCTTTTTGATGATGGCAAACATTTGATTAAATGACGAAAGCTCCCCCGGTCTTGTATGCGTAAGCTCCCCCGTACTAAGCTCCCCCGTACTTTCAACTCATCTCCCCCTTTGTCAACATCAAAAAGAAAGAAACCAGGAGAATAGTAGAAGAGAATAACAAAATAATCTAAACAAAACAATGTCTTACATAACACAATAATAAAGAAATAGAGCATAATATCCAAACATATTTAAAGGTACAAACCAAGCTTAAGTTCAAGTAATAAAAGACATAATAACATGACAGAAATGAGATGCAATGCAATGAAATGAACTAATGCAATACTCGCTAACGTTTGCCCAAACATGTTAGATGTATGCTTATTCTACTATTTTTATGTCCAAACATGATATGTTATGAGTAATGATGAACAACATATACATGTAAATGAGATAGGTGGAGAAGCATATAAGAAGTCACTATAAACATGTTAATTGATAGCATATTATAGCATCAATGATATTTTTGGAAGTGAACAACAAACATGTTACCACTTTCTCAATTATAGGTATCCCGTCATCATTTCGTAGAATGAAGTATATTCCTCTAGTCAATGTGGAATGATACTTGATGTGATGCTGAACTACCTTCATACTGAGAGAGATGTTAGCTTGAGCATAATCAATATATATATAAAGTAAAGGAATAAAATTAAGAAAACAAACGCATTTAGCTCAAATTAGAGATATCTAATATCCCTAATTCCTTATGAATGTTGAAGAACTTCTCCGTTGCAAGAGGTATGGTAAAGATGTCAGCTAGTTGCTTCTTGCTCTTCAAGTTTATGGCACTTGTGTTGTCGCACATGATAGGTATACGATCAAGCTTAATACCAAAGTCAAGAAGTTGTTGCTTGAGCCATAATATTTGTGCACAGCAGCTTCCAGCAGCTACATATTCTGCCTCAGCAGTAGATAATGCAACCGATACTTGTTTCTTGCTATGCCAACTTATCAATGAATTTGAGAATAGATGACACGTTCCACTGGTGCTTTTTCTATCGGATTTCCAGCCAGCAAAATCTGAATCGGAGAATCCTACCAAATGACACTCATTTCCCTTTGGATACCATAGGCCATATGTAGTAGTTCGACGTAAGTATCGCAGAATTCTTTTGACAGCTTTCAAGTGAGATTCTTTTGGACAAGATTGATATCTTGCACACATACACACACTAAACATGATGTCTGGTCTTGAGGCAGTAAGATACAATAGTGAACCTATCATACCTCGGTATAATTTCACGTCAACCTCTTTACCTTTCTCATCTTTGTCTAGATTAGTATTTGTTGCCATAGGTGTGTCAATTTCTTTTGCTTCACTCATTCCAAATCTTTTGAGCAGCTCCGTACAGTATTTAGTTTGATTCACAAACGTTCCATGACTGAGTTGCTTGATTTGTAGGCCAAGGAAGAAATTTAGCTCACCCATGAGACTCATCTCAAATTCACTCTGCATAAGCTTAGAAAAATCTTTGACAAGTTTTGCATTAGTCGACCCAAATATAATGTCATCTACATAAATTTGGACTAAGAGAATATCTTTATCTTTTCTTTTAATAAAGAGAGTAGTGTCAACTTTACCCCTAGAGTACCCTTGACTAAGGAGAAATTTGCTCAAACTTTCGTACCAAGCCCGAGGGGCTTGTTTAAGACCGTATAGAGCACGTTTCAGCTTATAGACATGAGTTGGATACATGTAATTCTCAAAGCCGGGTGGCTGAGCAACATAGACTTCTTCATTTATATAGCCATTTAGAAAGGCACTTTTAACATCCATTTGGAATAGTTTGAAGTCTTTAGAACAAGCATAAGCAAGTAAGAGACGAATAGCTTCGAGACGTGCTACAGGAGCGTATGTCTCTTCATAATCAATACCTTCCTCTTGATTATAACCTTGGGCAACTAATCTAGCTTTGTTTCTAGTAATAACGCCGTTTTCATCAAGTTTGTTGCGAAAAACCCATCTAGTGCCTATTACTTGATGATCTCCCGGATGAGGGACTAAGTCCCAAACATCATTCCATTTAAATTGGTTTAATTCTTCTTGCATGGCCATTAGCCAATGCTCATCAAGTAATGCATCCTTAGCGTTTTTCGGCTCAACTTGTGAAACAAAAGCAAAATGATGACAGAAGTTACTTATCTTTGAGCGTGTTGTAACGCCCCTTGAGATGTCTCTTATTATATTGTCAATTGGATGGTCTTTCACATTTGTCCAGGCCTTGGGAAGTTCTTCATTGTTTGAGATGCTTTCTTTTTCATTTTCATTGTGAGACTCATCTTTCTCTCTCTCAGCATCTTTCTTTACAATACTTTCATTCTCGTCTTCCTTATCCTTGACAATGTCTTCAGTGGACGGACCTGCACCATTAAATGACAGACCTTTCTCGACATATTTTGCATAAGATTCATCAAAAGACACGTGTACTGACTCTTCTACTATAAGTAATCTCTTATTATATATCCGATATGCTTTGCTAGATTGTGAGTAACCAAGGAATATGCCCTCATCAGCTTTAGCATGTAGATGTTGTTTGCTCTTAAGCCCTTAAACATAATGTCTCTTTTCTTAGTATGTTCTATTGTGCAGCCAGAATTTGTAAACATTACTTTAAAATCTTTGTCACACAATTGACTTATACTTAAAAGATTATGTTTAAGACCTTCTACTAGCAGCACATCAGTTATAGTAGTGGTAGAAGGGTTACCTACACTTCCTTTACCAAGTATGGCTCCCCGATTGTTATCTCCATAGGTGACATACCCCTTTTTCTTTGCTTGAAACTCAACGAAAAGAGATAGGTCTCCAGTCATGTGTCTTGAACATCCGCTATCAAGGAACCACAACCTTTCGGCAATGTCAAGACACTTTTCCTGCAAGATTAATTTAAAGAGGGAGGTCCCCAATTTTCATTGGGTCCTTGGTAGTGAGTACACAATTTGTTGCACTTAGGCAACCATTGAAATACTCCTTTAGGAACTAAAATTCTCCTAAATTTGCATTTTTCAATGGTATGTCCCTTTTTGCAACAATAATGACAGGTAATATGATGAGAATATGGAGTTTTGCTAGTTGATACTTTTGGTACAGAAGTGTATTTACTATATAAAGGAGTATACGATCTTTTGCCTTTGTCGGAATGTTTTGCTCCATTTTTCTTTAGATATTTGTTGTATCTTCGCACAAACAGTCCCATTTCCTCATCATCGGAGTCTTCGTCATCACTTGTGTCACTATCCTTTGGCTCTCGTTTTGAGGTCTTGGAGCTCGAAGCTTTTAGAGCTATTGACTTCTTCTCTACCTCTTTCTCCATGTTCTTTTCTTTCTTTGTCCTTTTCTCATGCATGTCAAGGCATTTAAGGTGTTGTTCATGTTCCTCTAGTTTACCAAATAGAGTTGTGATGTCTAAAGTGTTTAGATCATTTGCTTCCTTTATTGCTGTAACTTTGGGTTGCCATTCCCTGTTCAAACATCTTAAGATTTTGTTAGTGGCAACTGCATTTGAAACAGGTCTATCAAAAGAATTTAACCGATTTTTCAGATGAACGAATCTCTTCTGCATGTTTTCGATGGATTCACCATCTTCCATGTGGAAGAGTTCGAACTCTTGAGTTAACGTATTGATCCTAGCTAGTTTGACATCATCCGTTCCCTCGTGGGCAACTTGCAATGTGTCCCTGTCATACCCCAAAATTTGCCCACAATATTCAAATATTCAAATTATTTTAAAATTGGATTTTTTTTATAAAATTTTGAGGTCATTCACATTGACGTCTTGAATTTTATAAATATTCAATTTAAAGTCTATTTTAAAATATAATAATTTACTCTTAAATTATTTATATTTTAATAAATAGCAAAATGCTTTCTCATGCTTCATACACTTCCAATTGACTTTTATTTCAAACAAATAATATAACATAGTTGGTAAGGAGGTAAGGCTTGCAAGTACAAAGTCTCGGGTTCAAATCCCACTTCTAACACTTTTTTTTCTTTTTTTTCTAACTATAGTTTTAATTTTATTTTTATTAAAAAAATCACAAAAAATCATTTTTTTTATCATTTTATTTTTAATTTTCGCACTATTTAAATATGCATTTTTTAAAAATAGTCAAATTTTCACTTTTATGTATTTTCTAGTCAAAAATCATCAAAAATCATAAAATATTCAAAAAAATCCAAAAAAAAAGTTTTTAATCTTATTTGTCCTATTTTTAGCACTTTTTATAACTTAGAGAACAAGTCAATCTTATTAAATTAGTTTGATTTAATTTTTTATTAAAATTAAAACAAATTGATTTTTGGGCTTTGATTTGGTCCATAGTTTTACTATAATTATTTTTTCTAACCTAATTCATGATATATAAATAAAACTAACAATTACAAATTTCTCAATTTACTCTCTCACAACTAAACCCTTATTTTTTTTAACACCTTCAACCTTATTCTTCATTCCTAATTCCTACCTACAAAACAATTCACCAAGTTTCTTCAATATCTTTTGTTCTTCTTTTGCTTAGTTCTTGGCCAATGATTTCGTATGAGGCCTCATCTTCTTCTTTTTTAAAGAAAAAATCTTTTTCTAAATCTTTTTATCAAAACTAAAAATAAACCTTTTGTTTTCAAAACCTTTTGGCCAATGATTATCATATGAGGCCCTTGATGTATGTTTTTATACTAACTTTAGTTTTTGGCTAATGATGATACTTGAGGCCACCTTTTATCAAAATTCTTATGTTTTGACATCCTCTTTATGTTTCGAAACATTTTCTTTCAACTCTCTTTTTTTAAAAAACCTTTTTCAAATACTTTATCTAGAATTACAATTTTTTTGGCCAATGATGATACATGAGGCTTGTTTTTTTTTAATCATTGTTTTGGTCATTGTTGCTACATTTTAGTTTAAATTTATGTTTTTACAATCATAATTATTTTTTTTTTACTTTTGAGAATTTTTGCCCTTTGAGCCATAATCTAACTTTCTGAACCTTTCTTTAATTTTTGGGAAAATTTAGATTATATGAGGTCAAACCTATTTTATAATATTTTTTATTTTATTATTGTAACTATTATCATTACTAACCCTTATTATTATTATTATTATTATTATTATTATTATTATTATTATTATTATTATTATTATTATCATTATTATTAACATTATTACTATCCTTGTTTGCAGGTACTTCCTTTGGCCATTAACCTTGTTTTGGCCAAACAATTTTGCTGGCCACTTTCTCACCATGTACTCTCAAGAGCGCACAACACCCAATCTGAGCTAAGTTTCTTTTTTTGTTTTTATTTTAATTGCATGAAATTTTTTATATATATTCCTTTCTTTTTTTATTATTAGTATAATTTTTTTCTTTTATTTATTTTTATTTATTTAACCAAATTAGTTTTCATATATAATAATTTCATAGTTATTTATTTTAATCGAAAACTCGTTTTTTAATTTTATCAATAATTATTTTTAAAACAATAAAAAATTTTATTTTTGTATATATTTTTAATTAATTAATTAATTGAAAATTAATAATTAAAGTTTTTGTTAACCTTGATTCATTTATAAACCTTAAAATCTTCAGGCAGGTGTTCTCCACTAACGCATTGTTAGGCCTTATAAACCTTTTGGGTCACAATAAGTTTTCTTAAATAACCCTTTAGGGTTCGTAAACTTTTTAGGGTTTATAATCAATTAACGTTTAAATCAGTTAATGCACTAACATTTCTCTTCTTCATGTCAATTCTTTTCAGGGTTACCATCAGGGTTCGTCCGCCTACGCGCCACGCCAGATCAAAAGCTAAGTCCCTAATTTGATTATTATTTTAAATATTATTTTTGTCCTATAAAATAAATTATGATTTACTTTTAAATATCAATGAGTCAGCCATGCACTCACTGCATCCTTTTTCTTTATGCCCATCTTTTAGGATTCATCACAATCTGGTCAGTGTCAATGCTTCATGCCTCAAGGCTAGCCTCTGCCCATCAACCTTCATCCATCAAAGATAAAAGTTTGTCAGACTGCCAAAGCTACGTTGGTAACCCTAAACTCTGTCTTTATTATTACTTATGTCAAACCCTATTAAGGGATCCGCTGGTTTCATTGTTCCCTTCCCCGTATTATTATGTAACTGTTCCCTGGTTGTATTGTTTGGCCTTGAAGGCACTTAAAACTGTTATATTATATTTACTGCGTGGTTAGTAATTTAGGGAGTGCAAACCATGAACTGAACATAGATCACCTAATTACAAGATAAATGTAATCGAAGTTAACCACGTGATTGCTGCACACACTCACCTTTAGGGTAACCTCTTCTGTTGCCTGTTGCCTTGCTGCCTCTAAGTGTACTAAATAGTCAAGTCCCTCGATTCCGAGGATACCTAAAGCAAAACAAATGTTGCCCTAAGTTCATTATCATCATCAAGTTTGTCCCTCGATGTTGCCTTATATGATGATTGTCCCAATTGCTAAGGTATCCTCGCATGATGCCTAAAAAGATTAATGACTATTATATCCTTCCCTTAGACTACCTGCCCTCTTTATGGCAAGGGACAGTCTTATGGCGAACGATTCCTCGATGACCCTTCACACATCCAATTGAAAGACTTCCTGCCCTCTCATGGTGTGGATAGATCCTTTCGCCTCGAAAAGCTAAAAGAACAAATTTTAAAACTTAGGGTAGTTACTATTAATTGCTTGCTCTAAAATTCAAACTCTTTTTTCCCACTAATTTTCAAATACTTTTCAAAAAGACTACGCTTATTTACAAGCTAAAGTTCTTATCCAAATTTCTATTCATACACTACTTTTCAAACAATTCAAAAGTGAGCTAAGCAATTAAGAGCCCATGGATAACCATGGATACAAAGGGTGCCTTACACCTTCCCTTTGTATAACTTACCCCCCGAACTCAAAATCTTTTTAAAAGGTATTTTCCTGTTCTTTTTGCCTTTCCTAATTGGATAAAATAAAAGTCGGTGGCGACTCATGCTTAACCGCGACATTTCAAATATAGTCAGTTCACCGTATTACAGAACTGGCGACTCTGCTGGGGATGCTTTCGATTAAAAGAGGGGTTACCTTAAAGTTTAGGATCACTTTAATAATTGTTTGTTTGTTTGCTTTATTCTTAAAGGTTGTTTTGGGTATTGAATGGAAGATGAATCCTATACCCGGATTCGAGTGCACCTTAAGATAGGAGTGGCATAGTCATGGCGACCTCCCTTGTGTATGCTTGGGATTGGTCAATATGAGAGTTCACGCTTAAGTTAGGCCTCTATGGGTGTTCACATGCCTCTTTTGCATGAGAGAGGTTCGTGTGGATATCTGTAGGTGAGTCGGAGCTTAAGGACCTTTAGTCACCTTTAACCCATCTTGGCCTTTAGGAACGTAGTGGGGGGGACTACTCTTGATGTATGTTGAGGGCATAGTCGCTACCCGATACTACAACTCAGATAGGTTCTCTCTCAAAGTATCATTGCGTGGTATGCATGTACCATGTTCGAGGGTGCTTTAGAAGGGCTGACAATTCTGGGTCACTTGGTAGAACCCGTTGCTGATATCATCCTTATCCTTAGAAGTACCTTTGGGGAAGGGTAGTCACCTGGTCATACTTCACGCAAGCCTTTAAACTTAAGGACTCTTGTATGACTTGCTTGTTATCTAACCTTTTCTTTCCTTGCAGGATTTGCTTGTAGGACATTTCGTCCTTATTACCATATGCTTCACCTTTCTATTTCCTTGCAATATTTGCTTGTAGGACATCTCGTCCTCACTACCTTATGCTCTAACCTTTTATTTCCTTGCAGGGTTTTCCTGTAGGACGTCTCGTCCTTATGACCTTATGCTTTACTTAATGCATTGCATTTGCATGACGTCATAACATCATAACATCACATGTAAACTAACACTTTCAAGGATCTTAGGGATTTAAAGCGCACAATCTCTTAGCAAGGACATAATTCCTAACTAGGGGCAAGAGGATTTACTTTCCTCTGGCCACGTACCTTCCAATTCAAAGACACCGTACCCATCAAGGGGCAAGAGGATTTATTTTTCTCTGGCCGTATGCCTTATAGTTTAATGATATCATACCTATCAAGGGGCAAGAGGATTTATTTTCTTCTAGCCATGTACCTTCAAATTCAGAGATATCTTGAATCAGAGGCGATGACGCACTCGATATGGTGAGCTTGATTCTCAAAGAAGGACGTCCAAAGACGAAAGCCAGAATTCTCTAGACATAACTCTGTTTGATTCAATGTCTAAGCGTTGCAAACTAAATTTCCTATAGATCCTTGAAAGCATTGCATTTACATTCACGACATCGCATATTTCTAACTTTGTTTTCAGGTTCCGCCTCGACAATCATTTGTCTCAAATATAATCGAGCTGGAGATTCATTCTGACAAGCCCTTTTACATTCCAAAACTTCGTCAAATAACTCATCGACTCTAACAAGCAAGCATTCTCTATCAGATATGGTCCAATGTATGACCCGTTCCGGTATTCCCTATCAGATATGGTCCAATGTATGACCCGTTCCGGTATCTTCAGTCAGATATGGTCTAATGTATGACTCGTTCTGGCATTATTCATCAGATATGGTCTAATGTATGACTCGTTCTGACATTCCCCTTCAGATATGGTTTTGATATCCTTCAACAGATATAGTCCAATGTATGACTCGTTCTGACATTCCAACAGATATGGTCTAACGTACGACTCGTTCTGCTATCCTTCAACAGATATAGTCCAATGTATGACTCATTCTGACATTCCAACAGATATAGTCCAATGTATGACTCGTTCTGACATTCCAACAGATATAGTCCAATGTATGACTCGTTCTGACATTCCAACGGATATGGTCTAACGTACGACTCGTTCTGCTATTCCTCAACAGATATGGTCTAAAGCATGACCCGTTCTGGTCTTCTCAATCAGATACACATTCCGGAAGCTCGAACCCCGGATGCTCTGAATCTCTACACCAGCTCTACAACAACGACGCAAGCCAGACGTACCTAATCGTCAATTCACCGAGATCAATATGTCATTGGCTCAAGCGTTACAACATCCATTGAAGATCGAATTGATTACTCTGAGGGACCCTCCTAAGAATTCTAACACCTCCACTCCTGACTATAAACTTAATGCAAGGTGCGGGTACCATTCCAACATTCCTGGACATTACACAAACAAATTGCTGGACATTGAAGAATAAGATCCAAAAGCTGATCAATGACGGAGAAATCAAATCCAACTCGCCTGAAACTCCTGTGGTGATCACCGCTCCTATGCCTAGTCATGACAAGACTGATTGACGTCTAGACGGACGAACTTTTGGATCATTAGATCTACTTTCATTTGCAAGTTCCTTTTCTGTTTGTTTAAACATCTGATTCATGATAGACATTATCTGTTTTAATAATCATCATCAGTGCATTGCATATGTTTGTCTTGAATAAATTATTTCGTTATCACTCATTTTAAATTACGTCTTTATTCTGCATATGTTTTTGCGACACTCAACTCCTGCTAAAGTTGTATACCTTTTGAGGGAGGATGACGAAAGCGATACCGCAACTTCATACAATATGCTTTTGAACAGACTATGCTGACGATGTACAGGCATTGTTTCAATTCCTAAACAGCGGAGATATAAGGATGTTAATCCCTCGTCAACCCCCTTGAGCCTAAGAAGTAGAAGTTTCTTTTTGTACTAAAACCCTTGATCATAACCTGGGGCAGGGTAGTTCTCAGTTAATTTGGCTGTGCATTCTATTTTAAGAGAATCATTCAGTACACCTTTCAACAAAGGTTTCAATCACAAGCGTTCATCCGCACACATCAAATAAGCGTTAGAGACGACAGTCAAAAGACAATGATGGTTCATCAAGCAAGGCAGTCAATATCTTTCAAAAAGGAAAAAATGAAAAAACATATATACAAAGAAAAGCCTGCTAAGTCAAAAATCAAAAAGGTGACTTAGGCAAAAATCAAGGCGTCCCGCTGACTGTAAGCTCAAAATAGACAGTTCAGGCAAAAGTTAGGGATATCAAAAAGATGAAAAAAGAGAAGTCAATAAACTCCTGAACAACACAATGTTGTGACTACCAAAAGGAAGAAGTGACTGCCATCTCAAAAGTTCTCTTTGTTTACGAACCATCAACATTATCGAAGGCGCAAATCCAGAAATCTCTTGGAACCCGAATGCATAAGTTGAATTAACTGAGTTTAGGACTGAAGATCATCACGAAGAGGGGTGGGTATAAATAAACTTTGAGCCTTTATCCTTTGTTTCTTAAACCGTGAACCAAGCCACGTTACAACCCTTGAAAGTCCTAACTGAAGCATGGTTAGTTCGAAAGCATATTGTCACAACAAAGGTATCCTGACTCCTTAAGGTTTATCACAAATGCTGAGTCGATATTTCATTTTTACAAACATCACGTTGTTACAAATATCATGTTTTACAAATATCACGCTTGTACATCTCCTGTTTTAATGTTTTTCAAAAACTCAAGACAAACGTATGCATTGCATCTCATGAATACATTATTAAACATATTCTGCTACATAATTTCAAATGTTAGCATCAGAAAGAATCTGCACAGGGTACGACTAATGACTAAAAGTCATCCCGACAGACGGAACTATTTCAACAGCAACATCCCTTATAACTGACTCAGTTGACTATAAGTCAATGAATACAAGGGGCATGGCACGCTTCGCCCGATCAATCAGGGACAATCAAGTCAAGATTCGAAGAATCTCTCAAAATGCCAAATAGTCAAGAGCATACATCCCAAGTGGACTTCAAACTATACCCCCGATCAATCTGGGGCAATCAAGTCAAGATTTCAAGAATACCTGAACGATGCAAAAAAAAACAGTCAGGGGCATGCATCCAAGTAGATCTGAAGCAATTTCCCAATCAACATGGGACGTTGTCCTAGACCTATGATTACTAAAGGCATGTTCGCCCATAGTGCACATCTCATAAAGTCCTCGCGAGGCAAATCAAAGTCCCTACTAACTGGGGCAAATCTATGCAAGTCCAGTTTGACATCTTGATCAACATTCAGTGGCATGTCCTAAATCCAGGAATGGCAGGTACTATAATACTAGGGGCAACATTCAAGACACCCACGTCTTCCCACAGAGCCGGGTTCACAAGATCATATCCCCACAGAGTAATCATCTTCAAATGCTCTCGTCTCGACAAAGACATGACTCCCCAACAGAGTTTACACCTTCAACGCTACCGGTCCTCCGACACTTCACTTTCCTCCAACATGGCGCATTAATATCTTTATCACCAATCAGGGTACATCAAGTTACTGATCATCCCCAAGCAAAAATCATAAATCCCCAGCTGAGCATCTTTCAAGACGAAATCAAACATCAAAATCACATAGACCTGGAGATTTATTCTCTCGACTAAGACAACATAAATCATGTTTGCATACCATAAATCATAAACATAGTCATACATCACATACATACTGAACTCACGCATAACATACAAAGCTTCTCATTCATTTCGAGATACTCATTACTTTAACGCATGCATCATGACATAAGAAAACTAACTTCTATTTTTCAAGATATTACTATCTCTATCTGCAAGAGTTAAGTCGACACCTTTGACGGTTCCTTAACAATATATTCTCAAGTATTAAGTCGACACCTTTGACGGTTCCTTAACACATCAAGAGTTAAGTCGACACCTTTGACGGTTCCTTAACAACACACTTCAAATATAAGTCGATACCTTTGACGGTTCCTTATACAATCTACCCGCATATCTGAGTCGATACCTTTGACGGTGCCTCAATGATATGCTTCAAAGTTAAGTCGACACCTTTGACGGTTCCTTAACAACACACATCACCAGTTAAGTCGACACCTTTGACGGTTCCTTAACAACACACTTCAGATATAAGTCGACACCTTTGACGGTTCCTTATACAATCTACCTGCATATCTGAGTCGATACCTTTGACGGTGCCTCAATGATATGTTTCAAATTTAAGTCGACACCTTTGACGGTTCCTTATACAATCTACCTGCATATCTGAGTCGATACCTTTGACGGTGCCTCAATGATATGTTTCAAATTTAAGTCGATACCTTTGACGGTTCCTTAAATAACCCAACACAGATTTGAATTGATACCTTTGACGGTTCCTTATACAATCTATCTACATATCTGAGTCGATACCTTTGACGGTGCCTCAATGATATGCTTCAGAGTTAAGTCGATACCTTTGACGGTTCCTTAACAACCCACATCAAGAGTTAAGTCGACACCTTTGACGGTTCCTTAACGACATACTTCAGATATAAGTCGACACCTTTGACGGTTCCTTATACAATCTATCCGCATATCTGAGTCGATACCTTTGACGGTGCCTCAACAATATGCTTCGAATTTAAGTCGATACCTTTGACGGTTCCTTAAATAACCCAACACATATTTGAGTCGATACCTTTGACGGTTCCTCAACATTCAAAAGAGGGAAGACGGCAAAAGCAGAAATTTCGTAACAATCCATACTCCAACAACTACCAGATGGCATCTACAAGCCCATCTCCGACAAAAGTCCCTACTTCAGCTAGGGCAAATTTCTTGGTATTCTAGTGTTCAATCATCTTCCACCTTCAGATACCGACTGACACACAAACCACTCTATATCTTCAGGTTTAAGAAGATTGAACAGGGGCAGCTGTCATACCCCAAAATTTGCCCACAATATTCAAATATTCAAATTATTTTAAAATTGGATTTTTTTTATAAAATTTTGAGGTCATTCACATTGACGTCTTGAATTTTATAAATATTCAATTTAAAGTCTATTTTAAAATATAATAATTTACTCTTAAATTATTTATATTTTAATAAATAGCAAAATGCTTTCTCATGCTTCATACACTTCCAATTGACTTTTATTTCAAACAAATAATATAACATAGTTGGTAAGGAGGTAAGGCTTGCAAGTACAAAGTCTCGGGTTCAAATCCCACTTCTAACACTTTTTTTTCTTTTTTTTCTAACTATAGTTTTAATTTTATTTTTATTAAAAAAATCACAAAAAATCATTTTTTTTATCATTTTATTTTTAATTTTCGCACTATTTAAATATGCATTTTTTAAAAATAGTCAAATTTTCACTTTTATGTATTTTCTAGTCAAAAATCATCAAAAATCATAAAATATTCAAAAAAATCCAAAAAAAAAGTTTTTAATCTTATTTGTCCTATTTTTAGCACTTTTTATAACTTAGAGAACAAGTCAATCTTATTAAATTAGTTTGATTTAATTTTTTATTAAAATTAAAACAAATTGATTTTTGGGCTTTGATTTGGTCCATAGTTTTACTATAATTATTTTTTCTAACCTAATTCATGATATATAAATAAAACTAACAATTACAAATTTCTCAATTTACTCTCTCACAACTAAACCCTTATTTTTTTTAACACCTTCAACCTTATTCTTCATTCCTAATTCCTACCTACAAAACAATTCACCAAGTTTCTTCAATATCTTTTGTTCTTCTTTTGCTTAGTTCTTGGCCAATGATTTCGTATGAGGCCTCATCTTCTTCTTTTTTAAAGAAAAAATCTTTTTCTAAATCTTTTTATCAAAACTAAAAATAAACCTTTTGTTTTCAAAACCTTTTGGCCAATGATTATCATATGAGGCCCTTGATGTATGTTTTTATACTAACTTTAGTTTTTGGCTAATGATGATACTTGAGGCCACCTTTTATCAAAATTCTTATGTTTTGACATCCTCTTTATGTTTCGAAACATTTTCTTTCAACTCTCTTTTTTTAAAAAACCTTTTTCAAATACTTTATCTAGAATTACAATTTTTTTGGCCAATGATGATACATGAGGCTTGTTTTTTTTTAATCATTGTTTTGGTCATTGTTGCTACATTTTAGTTTAAATTTATGTTTTTACAATCATAATTATTTTTTTTTTACTTTTGAGAATTTTTGCCCTTTGAGCCATAATCTAACTTTCTGAACCTTTCTTTAATTTTTGGGAAAATTTAGATTATATGAGGTCAAACCTATTTTATAATATTTTTTATTTTATTATTGTAACTATTATCATTACTAACCCTTATTATTATTATTATTATTATTATTATTATTATTATTATTATTATCATTATTATTAACATTATTACTATCCTTGTTTGCAGGTACTTCCTTTGGCCATTAACCTTGTTTTGGCCAAACAATTTTGCTGGCCACTTTCTCACCATGTACTCTCAAGAGCGCACAACACCCAATCTGAGCTAAGTTTCTTTTTTTGTTTTTATTTTAATTGCATGAAATTTTTTATATATATTCCTTTCTTTTTTTATTATTAGTATAATTTTTTTCTTTTATTTATTTTTATTTATTTAACCAAATTAGTTTTTATATATAATAATTTCATAGTTATTTATTTTAATCGAAAACTCGTTTTTTAATTTTATCAATAATTATTTTTAAAACAATAAAAAATTTTATTTTTGTATATATTTTTAATTAATTAATTAATTGAAAATTAATAATTAAAGTTTTTGTTAACCTTGATTCATTTATAAACCTTAAAATCTTCAGGCAGGTGTTCTCCACTAACGCATTGTTAGGCCTTATAAACCTTTTGGGTCACAATAAGTTTTCTTAAATAACCCTTTAGGGTTCGTAAACTTTTTAGGGTTTATAATCAATTAACGTTTAAATCAGTTAATGCACTAACATTTCTCTTCTTCATGTCAATTCTTTTCAGGGTTACCATCAGGGTTCGTCCGCCTACGCGCCACGCCAGATCAAAAGCTAAGTCCCTAATTTGATTATTATTTTAAATATTATTTTTGTCCTATAAAATAAATTATGATTTACTTTTAAATATCAATGAGTCAGCCATGCACTCACTGCATCCTTTTTCTTTATGCCCATCTTTTAGGATTCATCACAATCTGGTCAGTGTCAATGCTTCATGCCTCAAGGCTAGCCTCTGCCCATCAACCTTCATCCATCAAAGATAAAAGTTTGTCAGACTGCCAAAGCTACGTTGGTAACCCTAAACTCTGTCTTTATTATTACTTATGTCAAACCCTATTAAGGGATCCGCTGGTTTCATTGTTCCCTTCCCCGTATTATTATGTAACTGTTCCCTGGTTGTATTGTTTGGCCTTGAAGGCACTTAAAACTGTTATATTATATTTACTGCGTGGTTAGTAATTTAGGGAGTGCAAACCATGAACTGAACATAGATCACCTAATTACAAGATAAATGTAATCGAAGTTAACCACGTGATTGCTGCACACACTCACCTTTAGGGTAACCTCTTCTGTTGCCTGTTGCCTTGCTGCCTCTAAGTGTACTAAATAGTCAAGTCCCTCGATTCCGAGGATACCTAAAGCAAAACAAATGTTGCCCTAAGTTCATTATCATCATCAAGTTTGTCCCTCGATGTTGCCTTATATGATGATTGTCCCAATTGCTAAGGTATCCTCGCATGATGCCTAAAAAGATTAATGACTATTATATCCTTCCCTTAGACTACCTGCCCTCTTTATGGCAAGGGACAGTCTTATGGCGAACGATTCCTCGATGACCCTTCACACATCCAATTGAAAGACTTCCTGCCCTCTCATGGTGTGGATAGATCCTTTCGCCTCGAAAAGCTAAAAGAACAAATTTTAAAACTTAGGGTAGTTACTATTAATTGCTTGCTCTAAAATTCAAACTCTTTTTTCCCACTAATTTTCAAATACTTTTCAAAAAGACTACGCTTATTTACAAGCTAAAGTTCTTATCCAAATTTCTATTCATACACTACTTTTCAAACAATTCAAAAGTGAGCTAAGCAATTAAGAGCCCATGGATAACCATGGATACAAAGGGTGCCTTACACCTTCCCTTTGTATAACTTACCCCCCGAACTCAAAATCTTTTTAAAAGGTATTTTCCTGTTCTTTTTGCCTTTCCTAATTGGATAAAATAAAAGTCGGTGGCGGCTCATGCTTAACCGCGACATTTCAAATATAGTCAGTTCACCGTATTACAGTCCCACATAGCTTTAGCTGATCTACAATGGGAAACGCGATAGTATTCATCAACTCCTAGAGCTGAGATTAGAATGTTTCTCGCTTTCCAATCGTATGCATATCTCTTTTCATCTTCAGCATCCCAAGTATTTTCTGGTTTTGGAACAACTGCACCAGCTGCATTTGTCATGGTGATCTGAAAGGGACCATTGACAATAGCTGTCCAGATGTTCCTATCAATTGCATTGATGTGGACACACATACAATCCTTCCAATAGCCATAGTTTTCACCGTTGAAAACTGGAGCTCTATTGTGAGCCCCTTTAGGTCCGGAAGCCATCTTTCCAATAAGTGTTTCACGTAGCACGGAATAAACCAGAGCTCTGATACCACTTGTTAGACGCTGGCCTTGGGATCTAGAGGGGGGGTGAATAGATCGTTCACAGTTTTACGGAGTTAAACGACTTTTCAGCGGAAGTGATTCTGAATCGACTCGCGTCTATTCCGAACCACTATCGAAACGATTATATATGTGTTTAAAAACCAGTCAAAGACTTGAGGTAAGTGATAAGAGTATACGTTGCAGAATCAAAGCGTTGTTCTTATTGAAAATCAGATTAACTTCTTGTATGATGGACAATGTTTGCAATGCAGTAAGAGTGATAGAAACCAATATACAAACACTTGGTGATAATGATCAAATTGAAGGTAATTCAATGTGTGGTGGATTGTGATGTTTATGTAAGTTCTTAATTCACAATCTTAACACTCGAATCGTTGATCAATTTGTTATTATAACCAAATATGAACAGAATGTAAATGAAAAAGTAAAAGCGACAAGAACACGATATTTGTTTAGGCAGTTCGTCGATCGTCCTCGCTACGACTACGTCTGCCCCCAATTCCAAATTGAAATTGGGTAATCTTTCATTAATGTTGAAAGTAGTATATACAAAGAAGATAACAAAGCAATAAACGATAAACCAATTATGTCGATCCTTTGAATCTTCTTCCCCCTTAATCTTGACCAAGATCAAGGTTATCCAAGAGCTTCACTTTGATTCCCTTCTGCAGTGTCTTGATTCCTTGAACTCCCCGTTCCTCAATCGTTACACTCAGCCGAATCCTCAATGAACGCCTCTTGATAAAAACCCCCAAGAACCACCCGTCGTGGAGGACAAAACCCGCAGATTTTATTCACCAACAAACCCCACAAACCTTCACCCACTAGGAATCTTCAATTCCGTTCCATGGACGTTATCGAACTCATCACTAACCCGCAACGCAAGAATGATTATGTGTAATTGTGTTGGAGATGATGAAGAACGAAGATGAGAAGCATTTGTGTATCTTTCAGTCGTTGGTGTTGCTGAATAATTAACATGGAATGATATATATATATAGTTGCTGATATGTTGGAGCAGAGAAAACACATAATTTGGGAAGTTTTCAGCAAATAGGTTGACCTACTTTAGTGCTTAGGTCGACCTAACAGAAGCAGAGTTGAAATTGTCCCAGTTAGGTTGACCTGTTAGGTTGGCCTAAAATCTGTTAGGTTGACTTGCTGAAGGTTTAGGTCGACCTAAAGTCAGTTAGGTTGACCTGTTGAAGGTTTAGGTCGACCTAAATGCAGTTGTTTCCAGTTAGGTCGACCTGTTGAAGGTTTAGGTCGACCTAAAGTCAGTTGAAATGCATTTTTGTGACTTTTCTTCAGTTTAGGTCGACCTAGGAGTGTGGGTAGGTCGACCTAACAGTGACATCTGTAAATCCCTTCAGTTTAGGTCGACCTAGGAGTGTGGGTAGGTCGACCTAACAGTGACCTTGTCAGTTTTGCTGAGTTTGCTCTAGTTTTGAGTCGACCTAGGGCTTTGCTTGGTCGACCTAACAGATGCAATACCATTTTCTGAGTGATTTGAGCTTCATAATCTTCCATTGTCTTGAGTCATTCATTTATGCTTTTGTATTTGGTTGCTTGTGATGTTTGCCATGAATCAAAAACTCATTTGTGAGTGTATGCTTGTTCTTACAGATTTTAGTTGAGTTTTGAGAGAATCTGATATCTAAACCTATCAAAAATATATGGATTAGTTTGGATTGGATTTGTATATTTTTTTCGATAAACCCAAAGCGAACCAAACTGAAAAACTACGGATTGCTTTGGGTTGAATTGATCGGATACATTAGAAACAAATGTGCAAAAATATTTTAAAATTTTTCTAATTTATATCATCTAATTTTCCATAATAATATATAATTCTTAGTTTTTTTTCATTTTTTTGTAAAGGTTGTAAATGTCACAAATGTCATTTTATTTTTTTCTTAAAGTTGAATATCTTATACTAGCATCTATGATAATGATGATATAAATTATATGAATTAATATGGTTGGTTCGGGTAGATATATGGGTGTAAGCGGATAAAAAAAATCCAACTAAACCGACAATCCAAATCACACAAACCCGAAGTAAAACCGATTATTTTTTGTTCAGTTCTAAAACCAAACCAAATCAATAAAAACAGATGTAGTTTGGTTTGGTTCTCAATTTTAGTTTTTAGGAACCGTCAAATCAATGAACTGAAGTAATGGAAATAATTACGTTCTAAATCTTTTATTCCACCTATCATTAAGCCAAAAAAAAATTATCTATCCTACCATTCTCCATCTTTGTTTACACTTTCGTCATTTTAACAGAACACACGTCTAGAACCAAACTCTAAAACATAGAAAGTATAAACCATAAGTCACGTAAAACTTGTTTTCACTGAATTGCTACTTTCGCTGTATGCCACTATTGGTAATCTAACTATAGTCATTATGATATATTATGGTCTCCTTCGTCATGTCCAACTTCTCTTCGTTAATTTTCAGTTTTTAAACATTTGTTGTTTCTTCTTCTTTAACAAAATTCCTTTTAGTCTTATTACAAAATAGTTTTGATGTGTGTTTTAGGTGTGAAACATGTTACTTGATTTTTATTTTATTGTGTTCTATTTCTTAAGCTTTCAAATCTCTTTTAAATATTTTGATGCCAAGTGTTAACTTTTACATTTCATAGTGAATTTATTTTATGATGCAATGGAAATCAAGCCGCTGTTTCATATGGATTAAGAGCAACTTGTAATTTGTTTGAAATATAGAGCATGAAATAAATTACATGAAATATATCATTTTAAAAACAATAGCATAAATACACCAAAAAAACACAGTATTTGAGAAATATGCTGATGAATATAATGTTTGAAAAAAATATTATAAACCAATCAATCAAACTAAACCAAACCGAACCAAGTCGGTTAGTTTTGTTCGGTTTAATTTTTGAAAAATATTAAAAACTATAACAAACCAAACCAAACTAAACCGATATAAATATCATTGATTCAGACCTTTTTTTGACCAAAAACCGGTCTAAACCGATCCGATTACACCCCTATGTAGACGGGTTTACGGGTAGAAGTTTGAAAATCCATTATCCGAAATAATTAACATTGGATTTTATTGGTTCGGTTTTTTCCCAAACTAAAGAATGCCAAAATCAAACACCATGGTTTAGTTTAGATTTCGGTTTGGTTCGGATTTACCCGAACCAATGAACACTCATATACATAATCATCTCATAAATATGAGTTATACTCTCAATAACCTATAGTTATCTCAACAATACATAATTATTTCAACAATTGGAGTCATACTCAATAATCTCCACTTTGCCAAATATCAAACATCTATGAAGATTTCCTGTATAAGAATTCATCCTAGAAACAGAGGAGGTACACCTCCTGCTTAACATTGAGAAACATGTGACAAGTCTAAACAATGTTTGAACTTGTCACTAGTGACTGGCTTGGTCAACATATCAGTTGCATTCTCTAAAGTCTATAAATTCTAAAATAATATCTGTCTGGACGCCAACAACTCCTTGATATTGTGGAACCTCACATTAATATACTTGGTCCTAACATGATACACCTGATTTCTCATCAAATAAATATCACTCTGACTATCACTATGCAACTGAACTTCAACTTGCAAAAAAAATTCCTACTATTTCACTAACCTTGTAAGCCACAATGCTTCCTTGGCAGCTTTAGCTACTGCCATGTATTCTGCCTTAGTTGTATACTTAGTTACCATGGATTGTATTGATGATTTCCAACATATAGACCCCCGCAAGAGTAAAGACAAATCATATTGTAGAACTCATATCGTCCATATCACTTGTATAGTCTAAATTCCACATATCCCACAACTGATGGAACATCTTGCTCCATGTTAAATATGATATCATGATCAGTTGTACCCTTCAAGTGCCTTATGATCCACTTACACTACATCGAACAACACTTTTTATGACAAAACTTTCATCTAGAACATGCTAAAAACCGATGGTACATGTCTTGGGATGCCATGTTTGATTTTTTTTTTAATAAAATAAACAATATTTTACCTCGTTGTGTCATAAAAAAACCGTGGTAACAAAGCTATAAGTGAGTGATAAACCTATTCTCTCGGTTTTTTGGAGAACCGAGGTAATATAGCTATAAGGTATCTCGTTTCAAATCTCCGTTACCGCATTTAAAAAAATTCAACGATTTTTCACTTGGCATCTTTTCCAGATCCATGTATTTCTTTGTTAATTAGTAATTCTCAAAATCTTTGTTATAAATAAATAAGAATTGGCAATAATAGAAAAAAGAAATATTTCATTAATAATAAAAAAACAAGACAATAGAGAAAACTATTCCACGTATTCAAACTTCTTACTCCAATCAACTTCCAACATTATTCCTAACTAACCCTAACTTAGAGAAAAGTTCATAAAGAACTCTTTCATATGGTATAAGGAAATTTGTTTCCTCCCTAGAAATGCTTATCATTACTTCAAGAAGTTTAAAATGGTAAGAGGAACATTAACTCTGACATTGTAGGTGAGGAAGTACGAGAGATGTTTGTCATACCAAGTAAGCGTTTCCAGTTATTTCTCTCTTAGAGAAGCAGGACTGGTGGGCTTATCTTGGTTGGCATAAATTCAGTGAAGGCGAGTTTAGTAGATATTGTTTAATTGATGATGTTTAACAGAACTATTTGTTTCTTAAGAGTTAATTATCATAGCAATCACTGATGAAGTAATGAAGAGATGATAACCATTGCCATAGGACCGGACAAGTTGGCACAATGACGCATTTATCTATAACTCTTTTATGAGATTAGTGTATATGGGGCCATGTAGAATGTGAAAGTAATCATTTAACTTTTGTTTGTTAACAATTTTCCTTAGTTCAAAACGATCGAAATTATTAAAATCAACAAACTTTTCATTGATAACGAACAAAATATTATTTCTATTTTTGAATAAAAAAGATCTCAAAACAAGGAAACAAACATAGAGAGTTTGAAATGAGACGTTGAAAATATTAAAAAACTTTGAAACAAGGTTTGAAGACACAAAAAGTTGGAAATGGGACGTTTAAATAGCTCAAAAGCCTCATTGAAACCCCAAAAGAGATTTTACGACATGTATATAAATGATCATTGATATTCAAGTTATATGATTCCAATAAATTGGCGCCATGTTTTAAATACTTTTTAAAACAACATATTATCTCCAATTTTCGCATAACTGATGGGAAAACAAAATTGTAACCTCTCTTTTTACAACATATTACCTCAGATTTTTGCATAATCGAGGGGAAAATTAAAACAAAAGCGGAACCTCTCTTTTTATTATATTTTTTATTTGTAAATTAAATGATATAACTTGTCGGTTATCATAATAACCAAGGGATAAGAAAGTCATATTTTACTATAAAGAACTCTTTAAATAAATTTTACCCTAATCCTAACTCGTACGCATCATTCTTTGGGATAGATGCTTATCATTTCCTTTAAGAAGCTTGAAAAGTACTTTATCATGGATTGCAAGTGCATAAAAATATTTTCTAGTGGTTGAAACAAATATCTCCTTTAGAAGTTGGATGCATTCACTCCATATAATATTTTTCAATGTTTGGAATAGATAACTCCTCACAGCTAAGAATTTGAATTTGTTGCAATATTGTGTTTTAATATTCTGTGTAAATAATGTAACGTTAAAAAAAAAAGATTTTGCACCTTTCCTAAAATCGGAGGGGATAATTCAGCGTTAAAATTGAGGATATTTATCACTGTCCTTAATCAAATCTCCACCGTCCATTTTATGACTATCTATACTCAAGACACTGCCATTAGTGATATGTGTAAAACATAATTAACTTCCAAAAGTATTATGAATATTAAAAACTAATAATGAAACATCATGAAGCGCTTGAAAATATCCTCCACTTTAAGGTTTGCAAGAGTGTTTGTCATGAAGAATTCTCTACGATAGATTGCAAGAGCAAAAAATTATTTGGGTTTAAGGTTTGTGTTCTTAAAAAGTTACTACAATAAGAGACATAAATGATATAGTCCTATGTGGGATTTTAGAGCTTAAAGCATAATTCTGATTGGTTAGAATAGAACCACTTCATACCAGAACTCACCCCCGAACCGGACTAAACCGGTGGTGACAAGTAAAAAAAGAATATGTCTTCTTCAAAAAAGTCATTTTAATGACTTTACCATAGATTTTTCCGAAGATCAATTCAACAATTACAATGTGTTATTCATCAAAAAGAGCAAGAAAAAGAAAAGTTTTTTGGTTAGAGTCCAACTGCTAGCAAACAATTAATCAATTGATCAAAAGTTTTATGGGACACACAACTCAGCAAAAAGATATAAATACATCAATCAAGCAAACAATTAATCAATTGATCTCATATAGTTAATTGGCCAAGCACCAAATTTTGCAAGACGACAATAGTCAAGATCAAATTAAAAGACTCATATTCTCTAGTACCCTACAAAATAGTAATGGACTATTTTAGTGATTTGCTCCAAAAACAAGAGCAGAGATGGCACATAGCACATTCTAATTGATTGAAAAATCATGCTCAGGTAATATCTGCAAATGTTTGTGTGCTATGTGAGATTCATATAAGATCATAAAATTAAAATTCATTATGTTCTTCTCATTATTTTACACTAGTCACTCTTAAAATTCATTATGTTCTTCTCATTAAGTTAGAAATACTAGTCAATACTCAATCACTAATAGTCATCTGAAACTACTCACAGGAACTTACTGATATATATCAGAAATCTAACTACAAGTTACTTTTAGAAAACATCATTTTCTATCTTGTAATAAGCACAAAACAAACATGAATAAAAACTCACTTTCAACGAGTCGGAACCAAACTTTCAATGTGATCCTTAGCCCACAACCACTGATTCATATTAGTAATCCTTATTCGCTCTATTGTATCGTCTCTGCAGTCACAGATAAATGCTGGTGCCTTGTGCATATTTGCCAATATCAAAGTATAACCATTCTCAGAAAGGTGTATCGGCAACAATTCCAACCGCTGAATATCAAATAAATTACCGTTGATTGAATAGAAATTCTGATAACTAATTTTAAATAACTGAACCCAAGACTCTTGAACTCCAAAATCTTTCATCTGCCATATAACAAAATGGTTTCTCTCAAAATCACGACAGAAACAAAGAAAATTCATCAAAACCGCAATATTTGCCTGAACTTTCGGTCCCTTGTCAAAACCACGAGGCAACATCATCTGAGTGTACGATTCGGTAGAGAGATCTAGCGAAAGAATTACATAATTTTCAATAACACCCATCAAATAAAAATCATGATTGCAATTGGACAGCCAATTAATAGTACCATTCAAATACACATCTTTGTTGTTACAACCATCAAACCAATAAAGTGGAATCACAGGTAAACATTGAATATCTCTCCATGAATTATCCCCCAAGCTGAAAACTTTCACCACATTTTTTAGATTACCACCCAGCTCTATCTCCACCATGAACCCTACCACCTTATAAGTTTCATTCGAAATATCATAACCAAAAGAGAACTTAAAATCTTGGCGTAGAGAATAAAGATCGGAAAATAGTCTAAAATTTTCTGATTTTGTTTCCGTTGCAGGGTTCCAGAAACAAAGCCATTCATCTTGAGAAAGATATGAACTACTAATCAAGCATATCAATCCATTGCATGAACCAACAACTCGGTCTACACTGACAAAATCGATCAATCGATAGGAAGGATGATTGTGAAGGGAGTTAAAAGGAGGAATGGATTGACTAACGAAATGGGAATCATCATCTTCCCAGCTGTCTAGCCAGATATGTGCGAGATTAGGTGTTCGTGTTGATTTCATGAGATGCATTTGAACAAAGTAAGGATCAGAGATGAGAGTTTGGAAAAACTTGTTGACGCACCTCAATTGTATAAGATGTTTCACGGACAGCCAGGACACTATTTCCGCCATCAGCTCGTCGGGAAGGACAACTGCCGAAGATGCTAAGTTGGTCTGACTCAGAAGCCGAAGCGGCATAGCTTTATTCTATTTGAGTTGAACCCTACGCAGCCACCGGCAAAGTTGTGTTTATATATAAAGTGCTCTCATTTTACTGAGAAAAACGATCCATCTATATTGCTACTTATAAGTTAGGGTTAAATATGCTGCGAGGAGATCCAAATGGGTTTTTTCTGTGACATGGATTTTTTTATTTAATTATTTTTGGTATTTATGTGAAGTTCATAACCCTAATTGCACAAACGTTTTCTTCTTTAATTATTTCATTCTTCTCATCATCACTCCAGGTCATCTTCCCATTCTTCTTCTTATTCACTTCCGGTCGTGTTCCATTATTTTTTCACTACAATTCGTTCCACTTGTCTTCAATAAATGTCAGGTATGTCTACACAATAGTAATAATCCAGAGCGAAAGAAAATATCAGGTACGATCTTCACGACATCCGATCGTAAGCTCTTGATCCAAGCATCTAGCAAAACTCGATCTTGCACGGTACTTGAAAAATAATAAGATGAATAGAGTGAGATTACTAAATCTCTGTGAGTTCCCCTATCTTATGGGTCCTCTCGGCTCTACAGGGCACATGCATCTTCTACGGATCCCTCATTGATCCTAAGGTTTCCTCACTATCTAGTATAGGAAAACTTATCAACTCGCAACACCACGATTGAGTGTCCAATAGCCACCCAATTGGATACTCTAATTTCACATCACACATTCAGATATTAGGTATATGTTTCCTCCTGAATAGGTCTTTTGGATTTACCTTCCAACCTTCTGTCGGGAGCTACCCTCAAGGTATGGTCTTCCGGGTTTACCTACCCATCTGCTCTCAGAAAACAAGACCCAAATCATACAGTTTAAATCTACATGGTAAGTAACTCATATGTACTATAGAGAACCGTGGAATTGACATTGAATCGCCACTACAATTCAACTCCTCTAATATCCCAGGGCCTGAGTCGTAAACGATGTTCACCCGTAATGGGAGGAGACAAAGGAAAGGTGGTGGTCCACATCTTCGAGAGTTCATCCTTGAAGAATAGCTCCTGAACTACAAAGCACAATCCATTCCCGAGACTCATGCCCGAGAAATAACCTGCATATATATGGCACTGAGGCATCCTTGGAATCACCTCGCAAGAAGTAGCCAACATATATGTGTAACATGCCTCACTCCCAGATCAATAGGATCAATGAGCAATTACTATCCTTTTGTCTGTTCTCTAACCCCTCGTCCCATACTTACTACACCATTATATTGTAGAATCTTGGAAGTAACCGCTTAAAGGGAAAAGGGAAAAGCGGACAACTTCCAACCATTACTCTTACCTAGGCTTCCTACGGTTCATCTTTCTAAGTCTTTATCTTTATTAATCAAGATACAAGAATATACACATAGATTATTTTTAAAACTTAAGAGTTTTTTAAAGTTATGGAAGCTTAGGCATCTCATAGCCTTTTCCATTAGCTTTCCAATGCCTTCTACGACGCCTAATTCTCATTTACAGAACTCCAATTATGGTCAAAATAGTAAAAGGGTAAATTTCTGTCAGGTGCAATCGATTTACACTATGGTGCAATCGATTGCTCACTAAACCAGAAGCAAAAATCACACATTTTGAGCAATGCAATCGATTTACACTGTAGTGCAATCGATTGCTCATTGAACCAGAGCCAAAAATACCATTTTTCTTGCATTATACCAGTTCCAATTCATTCCATTTGCATCCAAACTTACCCCAAGCATGGCATGATCATTATTAACATGAATTTACAAGTAAAATAACATAGAAACTCAACATGAAATACAATCAACACAATTTTCAAGTTCATATAATGCATACAATCATATGGTTCAATAAGCATGTTCATGAATTAATGATCAATAGAAGTTCATACTTCACAATCACATGCAACACAAAATCAACAAGTTTACAATCAAACACGTACAATAACATTATTGAACACAATTTTCTTTAATTAGTCAAACATGCAAGGGATTAATCTTAATCTAAACCCCCCACATCATGAAAGTTCTCCCAATTCCTACCCAAGTTCCTATCTATGGAACTCACCTAAAAAACTGAACTTGATGAAGATAGTTAAGAAGATTTTGACTTGATGATGGAAGAAGCTGCCCATAACAGAATTAGAAGATGATGAATCAAGGGATTGAAGTTGTTCTTGTAGCATGCAAGAAGAGATGATGGAGATTGAGTTCAAAATGGACTTTCTCCTTTTTCCTCCCTTCCTCTCTCTCTCACGCCTCCTCTCCACTTCTCTCCCCCAAATTTTTATTCTTCCATGATAATATGATGGAAATGCAAGGTTAGAGGAACTAAACACATAACTAAGCTTCTTGGGTGAAAGTACCACTTTGTCTTTCAATTATTTCATATTTACCAATATGTCATTTGGTTCCATTCCAACCATCTCCTTCTTATTCCAACTAATTCCTTTGGGTCATGGATTTAATATAACAAGAATGTAGTAAGTGGTAAGGCTAATTGTTCCCTCTGATTATCATTTAACAAATTTTAAATGAAAATACCGCTGTCGGATAATCGGGATATTACATAAAAGGTGTAAATTATATTTAAAAAATTAAATGTGTAACTAAGAACAGATTTACACCCAATTTTTATTAAAATAAGGTGTAATTAAGATCATATTTATACCTGATTTTTATTACAATAGGGAGTAACTAAGAACATATATACAATTGATTTTTAATAAAATAGAGTTTAATTAAGAATGTTTTTACACCGAATTTTTATTTAAATAGAGTGTAACGTAGAACGTATTTACACCCAATTTTTATTTAAAAAGGGTGTAACGTAGAATGTATTTACACCCATTTTTTCTAAAAAAATGGTGTAGCATAGCATTTATTTACACCCGTTTTTAAACGGGTGTAAATTCGTTAGATATTTCTCACCAAGTGAAGATACACCCGATTTTTATTTATAAAAAATGGATGTAAATTTAATTAAAAACGGGTGTAAATTAATATTTTTGTACTAGTGGAAGTTGCTTGTTTCATGGTAAAGGAGACTTCGTGACAGACATGCCTTGCTTGTTTCACAATACTTGATGAAATGTTTTGTGAGATGCAAGTCGTACAATAGTTTTTAATGTTGAATTATTAGAATACTGGTTGATCTTCATGATTAAATCATATTAAAACGAATAATTCAATTGAATAAATTGAATAAATCAGTCTGTATAGCAAAACTATATAGTTATTAAATCAATCAAACTAGATAACTCAATATCTACAAAAATCACGACACCTAACAAATCTTAAAATTTTAAAATATCATAATTCTATAAATTCATTCTTAAAATTCAAATTCTAGACATAATCATCAGACATACCAAAATAATACAAAATACAAATCAAAATAATTTTGAACAAATTCTAATTCTAAATAACAAAATAAGTACATTGTCTAATAAATTTAACTTCAAGGAGGAAAAGTTGTTCCAAATAAGTTATAAACAAACTCTACTTAAATTTTAATTTTATAGCTTATCCGTCGATTTTCCAATATTGCCGGTTCACTGGTTTTCACTAGTTTTTGTCGGTTATGGCCAACAATAAAATCAGACTGATGACCCATTCCAATTCCTGATTTAATTAGTCGATACAGTTCAATTTTTGACACACTCTCACCTCCTCTTAAACTTCTCTCTCATTTTTATACTTGTTAATCTTTTATGTTTATAAACAATTTTCATTATAAATGTATTAATTTAATTTTTTTAATATATTTAATTTATAATTTGCATAAACTATAAACTAAATAACAAAATAAGTGCATTGTCTAATAAATTTAACTTCAAGGAGAAAAAGTTGTTTCAAATAACTTATGAACAAACTCTACTTATATTTTAATTTTATAGCTTATCCGTCGATTTTTCAAAATTGTCGGTTCACTAGTTTCACTAGTTTTTGTCGGTTATGGCTGACTCTTATTGATTTTTCAAAATTATCGATTCACTGGATTTCACTAGTTTTTGTCGATTATGGCCAGCAATAATATCAGACCGATGACCCCTTCCCATTCGTGATTTAATTAATCGATACAGTTCAATTTTTGAAACACTATCACCTCTTCTCAAGCTTCTCTTTCACTTTTATTTTTGTTAATCTTTTATATTTATATATTTATGAACAATTTTCATTATAAATATACTAATTTAATTTTTTTGTAATATATCTAAATTTATAATTTTTTTATATTTAACCACATCAATATGTGTGACTAAAGACGATGAAAATTTTGTTGGCTTTTGGTGTAAAATATAAGGAAGTATGTACGTTGGTGATAGAGATTTAAAAAAAAAAAGTTTTTTTTGATATGTAAGAAATTTGGAGAGTGGAAGAATAGCTATGTGAATGTCTCTAAGCAATCTGTTACTATTTTTTTTTTTTTGATATGAAACTTGCTTTATATTAAACAGCAGAAGAAAGAGGAAGCATTACAACAGGGTTCCTATCAGGTAACCCTCCAATCCAGGTCCTGGAACCAAAAGCATGACCCAAACCAACAATGTTGTGGGAATCTAAATTAAGAGTTCTACTAATAAACATAACAGAACCTAATTTGAACCTACTAAGAAGCATCCTACAATCCGCCGCTATTGGCTCGATGACCGCATTCTCCACGGAGGAATTGACACAGTCCACCACCGTTTGGGCATCCGATTGCAAGAGCACAAAATCAAATCCAAGAGATAACGTTAAGTTCAAGCTCCACCGCAACGCAAGAACCTCAGCTAAGTCCGGCGGAACAGCCATGACCTCTTTCCTGCTGGCAGCAAACTGGCACTTCAAATCTCTATCCTTAAAGACACACCCAAAGGCTACATTATTATCCGGAAAGACACCCGCATCACACTGCACCACTGTCAGCTTATCAGGTTCACTAGGGAAAGGCTGCTGCACCTTCAGCCTCGCTTTGTCGCCAGCCACCAGGTTCTCGCGGTTAAACTCCATCACGCTATCAAAAGCATCCCTATATATTTTCAGCGGAGAAGAAGTCTTGCACTCGTACAATAAAACGTTCCTGGCCTGCCATATTTTCTGTAACGAGGTACATAAGATTTGTGAACTGAGCACATCACCACACTTCAGAATCGATTCAATCCACACACAAGTATCGGTATTCTCAGGAACACGGTAGCCCAGGGATGAAGAGAAAAAAACTTGTTTCGCGAACGGGCACTCCATGAAAACGTGATGAGCTGTCTCAGGAGCTGAATTACACAAAGAGCAAGAGGTGTCAAGGGAAATACCTTTTTTAGAGAGATTTGTCTTAACAGGTAAAATATCCTTGGCCAATCTCCAAATGAAATTCCGGGTCCTTGAATGAACCGGCGCCTTCCAAATTGCTTTCCAAAGCCTACTGTGCAGACTGTTAGACGAACCCAGTTTCGCAGCCCAATTCCTCTTGGTACAACAATGATAAGCCGACTTAACGGTGAACTCCCCCGACTTATCGAAGTGCCAAATCTGTTTATCCTGTGTTTCCCTTTGAGCAAGAGGAATACTTATGATCTGAAGAGCAACGTCCGGATCGAAACTGTTGTAAACAAGATCCCTATCCCAGCAGCCAAGATCCCTGTCTATAAAATCCCCAACCTTAGTGTGCTGATCCACCCCTCTAGCATTCCCCAACACCCGAAAACCCGAAGAGTTAGGCAACCAATTATCACTCAACACCTTCACACTGTCACCATTCCCTATCCTCCACCGCGTACCGCGTTGAACCAATTCTCTAGCACTAATAATGCTTCTCCAGGCATAACTTGGGCAGAAGCCAACCGAACTGTCCGCAAGAGAACAATTAGGAAAATATCTGCTCTTGAAAACTCTCCCCACCAGAGACTCCTCCCCCTTCAGCAACCTCCAGTAATGCTTACCCAAAAGGCTGACATTAAACTCCCTAATCCCTCTAAAGCTCAAACCTCCTTCCTCCTTAGCCCGAGATAGCTTTCCCCAATTCAGCCAGTGAACCTTCCTTTTCCCTTCTTTGGAACCCCACCAAATATTGGCCAACATCGACTTGAGTTCGTTACACACATTCTCCGGGAGTTCTGGGAATCCGATTGAGGCGTTCTAATAATCGCCGGAAAGCTAAGAGAAAGAGCTACAATTCTTATTTTGGAGTCGAAGTCAGAATCGGACTGTAGAAAGGCCAGAAAATTCGTTGAAGTTGCAGCACTAGTTTTAGTTAAGTTTCGGGTCAATTAGTTTTGGGCCTGGGTCGTATGTTTGACCCAATTGGATTGTAAAACGGGTTGTGCTATTTCCCCTTAGGGTAGCAGCCGCGGTACTGTAGCATCTTCATCACCATTCACGAAATAATTTTGAGTTTTTGTACGATTTTGCAATGGAGAACTAATCCAAAGGGGCAATCTACCGAATTCGAATTCCACAAAACTTTGAGGTTATTATTACTTTCAATTTAATTTAGTTCCTTTCCAATTTGTTCTATGATTTCGTTTGCTTAATTCGTTGTTATAGAATGTATTGGATTTAATTCGATTGATGAATGTTCCTTACTTTAATCGCGTTTAAACTTAGCTTCTTCGTTTCTTCGCGCTATTGATAACCGTTTGCTTAATTCGGTGAACCGTTTGCTTAATTCGGTGATTAGGATCATAATTCGTGTAATACTGTCGACGCTTGTTTCCTCAGTATTACAATCGAATAGGAATTGGTACCGCTTAGGGGAATTGAAATTGAAATAACCAATGATAAGTTGGAAGTAGAACTGGTAGATTAATCTGAAAATCACTTATTTCATAACAGCTTATTTCAATAATCACTTATTTTGACTTTTGTCGATTCGATTCTAAACCAACCAAAACCCCCATTAATCGTTTCAGTAATTAGTTAATAAGAATAAGAGTCCTTGAGAGACGATATTCGAGTCACTTGTCGCTATCTACGGTTTTATTCAAAATAACTCGTTTTGATCCGCGCGCGACAGCGGATCAAAAGTGGCGCCGTTGCCGGGGATTCTTGTTATTATTAATCGGTTTTAGAGTCATAGGTTTAGTGTTCTCGCGTTTAGGCCTTAGTTTCCTCACGGTTTTGGCCAATACGCGTTTAGAGTCGAAAAATTCAGTTTTTGAAAAAAATTGTGTTCGATTGTAAAAAGTTTTTGCCTACTGGAAGTAGAAATTTCGTGCGATTAATACTCGAATTCGAGCCAAAATCGCCAAATTCATCGTTTTTCTATTTTTAATGAATTTTTTACTGTTTTCATAGAGTCGAAAAAATCCAAAAAAATTCTCAAAATTCTTATTTCATCTAATTAGATTAAATTTTGTGTTTTTATATTTTTCTGAACTTATTTTAATCATGTTCCTTCATTCTATTTGTTTATGGCTGTTATAGGACATTGTTGGCATTTTCGCATTTGTTGTTGCATTGCTTAATTGATTTTGATTCTGAACTTGATTTTTTTAATATGGTTGATCAAAGAACACTAAGGCAGCTAGCTGCGCTTGATGTTAATTATAATGGTTTATGTATTGAATATGCTGATGTTGTTGTTCCCTTTGAATCGAAATCTGGTTTAATACACTTGTTGCCAAGGTTTAGTGGTCTTACAGGTGAGGATCCACATAAGCATCTAAAGGAATTCCAGATTGTTTGTTCTACATTATTGAGACCTAAAGGAATAACAGAAGACCATATCAAGCTGAGAGTCTTCCCGTTCTCACTTCAAGGTGCTGCAAAAGATTGGTTATACTACCTTGAGCCGAACTCTGTTACAAGCTGGAATGATCTCAAAAAAGTGTTCTTAGAAAGATTCTTCCCTCCCCAAGTTACCACTTTTGCATCTTCCGGACCTTCACTAGAGGACCTTGTTAAACAAATGGCTATGAATAATCTCCAGTATCAACAACAAATAGATTCTACTCTTCAGACTTTGCAAACACAAATTGGACAACTTTCCACTTTGATGAATGCCATGCAGCAAGCTCAACGACTTAACCAACAACCTTTGGAAGAGAATTCTATTTTTCAAATTGAGTCGCTTTCTGAAAATGTTGATGATACTCGTAATGATTTGCTTGCATCTGATTTTCCATCACTGTCTGATTTTGATGATAATTACTCATGTTCTGATTGTACTGACACTAACGTGTGTGTTGTTTGTGCTGAGATTAATGATGCCTTGCAGGGTGACATTTTTCCTATAGGTGAAGTTGTCGGTGAAGTTGTTTATGCAGTTGAACTTGAAATCTCGGCTGCCCAAAACACACCATCCGTTGAACAACCACCTTCTTTAGAGTCTAAACTACTTCCGGAAGATTTGAATTATTCATCAAAGACTGAATTTGAGAATGAAGAGAAATCATTGAAGAAACATAGAAATGGAATTGGATGGACTTTGATTGACATTCTTGATATTATTCCATCATGTAATGAGCATAAGATCTCACTTTCAGATGAAGAAAAATTAGTGAGGCAACCCTTTCAACCATTGATCTTTGATGTTGTGATAAATGACATCACTTTCACGTGCGGATTCGACACTTTTACTTTTCGGAGATTGTTCTTTGATCCTGGAATAAAAGGAGAAGGCACTAAAATAAATTTCAAGGTCAATGTACACCGTATTAGGCTATTCCATGAGAGCCCTACTTTGGAAGGAGAGATTGTAAAAGAGGCTTCACTAGCAAAGGCTGTTTATGCGATCACATATCCTCCTTGAATACTCGGGTGTGTTCTTTCCTTTCTCTCCCTCTTACTTTAATAATTATGTCCTTTCATTGAGGACAATGCTTGTTTTAGTGTAAGGGAGGGAATCGTGCGTTTTCTTTGTTTTTGTTTTCTTGTTTTATTTTTCAGTTTAAAAAAATATAAAAAAAATGCATCGTTTTGAAAATTTTAGGCTATAGACTTATTTGAGTCGAGTTTGCGGAGACTTGGGAAAAATTCACAAGATCAGTATCATTTTAAACACCATAAATCTCCTTCATATGCAAATTGATTTGAATTTTTTATTATGTTTTAGCCTTAAATTCTCATTCTCTGACAGCTCTTGAGTAGTTTATTTCAGCAGCCGGCACCATCTCTCACACACTTTACGCAGGGAAGCCGATGAATATAAGTGAATGTTCCAAAAAGAAAAAAAAGAAAAAAAAAGAAAAAGGTAATGCGCCTTCTAAGTTTGGTGACCCTCACCCGGTCACTTAACCCAATGGTTGTGGAACCTTCAAAAAAAAGATTTCAAAACTCTTTGTTAGTTGGTTCAGCGGTTTCTGGTGCTGAACTTGGTAGGGAGGATTACGGTCCGATCTCCCGCAACTACATCTGAGTAAGCAAAGGGTTATACCACACAAGTACCGGAACCCCGTGCAAAAGGATCATAGTCACTAACCGGCCGTCTTGCTATAAGTGTGTGGAGATAACGAGCTTAATGTGATTGCGCCTGAATGAAAAAGAGCAAAAAGGATGAGTAAGTTAGGCTATTGTATAATATTATGATTTGAATTGGTTTGTGTATTTAGGAGGCTTATGTATGCATATCTGTGGTTAGTGTTCTTACGGTGTCCTTACCCGAAGAAGATTTGTACCTGTCGATGCAAACTTACCCGAAGAAGATTTGTAGCCTAGGATGAGTAACTGTTGATGTATCTGTGCTTTCTTTCTTTGTTTTGATTTTATTTTGCTCGGAGTGCAAAAGTTCAAGTGTGGGGGAATTTGATCAGTGCATTTTGATGCACGTTCTTTTATGTTTGTACTTAGGCATTTCTTTGGTTTGCTTTGCTTATTTTTATATTTTATAATGTTTTTCTAATTTAGTTTATTTTTGGTTTAATTTCATTTTCGCACTTTATTTTCAGTATTAACAGTCTGCACTAAAACGGTCATAACTGGAGTTCCGGGAATCCGATTGAGGCGTTCTAATAATCGCCGGAAAGCTAAGAGAAAGAGCTACAATTCTTATTTTGTAGTCGAAGTCAGAATCGGATTGTAGAAAGGCCAGAAATTTCGTTGAAGTTGCAGCACTAGTTTTAGTTAAGTTTCGGGTCAATTAGTTTTGGGCCTGGGTCGTATGTTTGACCCAATTGGATTGTAAAATGGGTTGTGCTATTTCCCCTTAGGGTAGCAGCCGCGGTACTGTAGCATCTTCATCACCATTCACGAAATAATTTTGAGTTTTTGTACGATTTTGCAATGGAGAACTAATCCAAAGGGGCAATCTACCGAATTCGAATTCCACAAAACTTTGAGGTTATTATTACTTTCAATTTAATTTAGTTCCTTTCCAATTTGTTCTATGATTTCGTTTGCTTAATTCGTTGTTATAGAATGTATTGGATTTAATTCGATTGATGCATGTTCCTTACTTTAATCGCGTTTAAACTTAGCTTCTTCGTTTCTTCGCGCTATTGATAACCGTTTGCTTAATTCGGTGAACCGTTTGCTTAATTCGGTGATTAGGATCATAATTCGTGTAATACTGTCGACGCTTGTTTCCTCAGTATTACAATCGAATAGGAATTGGTACCGCTTAGGGGAATTGAAATTGAAATAACCAATGATAAGTTGGAAGTAGAACCGGTAGATTAATCTGAAAATCACTTATTTCATAACAGCTTATTTCAATAATCACTTATTTTGACTTTTGTCGATTCGATTCTAAACCAACCAAAACCCCCATTAATCGTTTCAGTAATTAGTTAATAAGAATAAGAATCCTTGAGAGACGATATTCGAGTCACTTGTCGCTATCTACGATTTTATTCAAAATAACTCGTTTTGATCCGCGCGCGACAGCGGATCAGTAACGCGAAGTCGTTTGCAACAGCCAGAAGTAGCAGCTCAAATGCTGCAGCTGCGATAGGTATTGCAGCAGTCTCTCGATCCACAAGACAGCTTGGCAGCGCTTGATGCAGTTAGATGGAGATTAGATGAGGTTGCTGGCCTTAAGATTGCAACCTATCATCGACTCATTAACGCTCAGAATGTCCCTTTCGGCCATCCCGAATGTTTCGACAATGCTTTCAAGTTTGTGTGGAGTGCGGGAGTTCCTATTAAGATTAGCATTTTTGGGTGGAAATGTTTCTACAACATTTTGCCAACACGCGATATTCTATCTTCGAGAGGCATTATTTCATCTCCTATATAGCTGGCTGCGTTTTTTGTAACAGGGAGGAAGAAACATCCGTGCATAGTCTCTTGTTGTGCTATAATGTGAATTTGGTGTGGAAGAAAATTGCTTCTTAGATAGGGATGGAATATTTGACCTTTAAATCCTTCAAGGAGAGCTTCTTAAAATGGTTTTGGCATTGTAGGGGATGTAAAGTCAAGAAAGGGAAGGAAGGAGTAGTTTGGTTGGCCGCGGCTTGGACTCTTTGGAAGACAAGAAATGGGATTGTGTTTAGGAGCGATACATGGAATATCTCGGAAATCGTTTGTGAGATTAAAGTGCTAGTATGGAAGTGGACTTATATAGGTAAAATTAATCATTCCAATTGTAATTTCCACGAGTTCAACAAAAGTCCTTTATTTTATTTATCGTAGAATACAATAGGTTTTTAATTTTTCCCTTTAACTTTTGTTAAGCTCATTTGTATCCTTTTGTAGAACTTGTATTCTAGTATCTATAAATCCTTGCTTACAGAAAAAAAAACAAATAGGAGGTGTATGATGACAGGTGCTTTCCTCACCAGCTGAATGCCATGGATTTTCCTTGCTTCCAAAAAATTACATTGTTAGGTGTAAATAATTTAACCAAATATTCCTCTTAATTTTTTTAAAAATTCTAGTGAAATACTAGAAATTCAATTCAACAAATACAATGAAATTCAGGACACACAAAATCCCGTAGAAGGATCTGAATAAGAGGTCAGAAGATCAATTCAATAAGTACAATGTTATTCATCAAAAAGAGCAAAAAAAAGAAAAGTTTTAGGGTTGGAGTCGAACTGCTAACAAACAATTAATCAATTGATCAAAAGTTTTATGTGATACACAACTCCGCAAAAATATATTAATATACCAATAAAGCAAACAATTAAGGTTAATAGTCATTCACCTTCTGTCATATAGGCGAGTTTTGATTTTCCCCCCTTTAATTTTTTTTTTTTTGGATTACCCCCTATAATTTTAAAATTTTTAAAAGGCTAAGTCTTTTTCCCCTAAGAAGAAAAATTATCCCCCTGTAAAATACATTTTTTTGATTTATCCCCTTGATTTTTACACGCTTAGGGGAGTGCCCGAAAAATATAGGGGGGTAATCCAAAACCTTTTTTTTTAAAGGGGAAAAAATCAAAACTCGCCTATATGGTAGATGGTGAATGACTATTAACCCAACAATTAATCAAGTTCCCCTTCAAACTAATAGACTATTTTAGCTATTTGCTCCAAAAACAAGGGCAGAGATGGCATGTAAAACATTATATATTATATTGAATAAAAAATCAATTCTAAATACACTTGGAAAAAATTAAGAGTTGAGTGATTCTGCATTATTTAAGTAAAATAAAAAGCAATTCAAATATTTGAGTGACAATGACAAAAGCACATTCTAATTGATTGAAAATTATGTTCTGGCGTGTTGCTTCAACATCATCAATTTGCATCAACCCTTTTCAGTGCTTCTCTTTCCATAATAGTTATTATGGACTACTGACAGGAACTTACTGATATCAGAAATCTAACTACAAGTTACTTTTATAAAACATCATTTTCTAACTTGTATTGTTATAAGCACAAAACAAACATGAATAAAAACTCACTTTCAACGAGTTGGAACCAAACTTTCAATGTGATCCTTAGCCCACAACCACTGATTCATATTAGTAATCCTTATTTGCTCTATTGTATCGTCTCTGCAGTCACAGATAAATGCTGGTGCCTTGTGCATATTTGCCAATATCAAAGTATAACCATTCTCAGAAAGGTGTATCGGTAACAATTTCAACCGCTGAATATCAAATAAATTACCGTTGATTGAATAGAAATTCTGATAACTAATTTTAAATAACTGAACCCAAGACTCTTGAACCCCAAAATCTTTCATCTGCCATATAACAAAATGGTTTCTCTCAAAATCACGACAGAAACAAAGAAAATTCATCAAAACTGCAATACATGCCTGAACACGCGGTCCCTTGTCAAAACCACGAGGCAACATCATCTGAGTGTACGATTCGGTAGAGAGATCTAGCGAAAGAATTACATAATTTTCGATAACACCCATCAAATAAAAATCATGATTGCAATAGGCCAGCCAATTAATAGTACCATTCAAATACACATCTTTGTTGTTACAACCATCAAACCAATAAAGTGGAATCACAGGTAAACATTGAATATCTCTACATGAATTATCCCCCAAGCTGAAAACTTTCACCACATTTTTTAGATTACCACCAAGCTCTATCTCCACCATGAACCCTACCACCTTATAAGTTTCATTCAAAATATCATAACCAAAAGAGAACTTAAAATCTTGGCGGAGAGAATAAAGATCGGAAAATATTCTAAAATTTTCTGATTTTGTTCTCGTTGCAGGGTTCCAGAAACAAAGCCATTCATCTTGAGAAAGATATGAACTACTAATCAAGCATATCAATCCATTGCATGAACCAACAACTCGGTCTACACTGACAAAATCGATCAATCGATAGGAAGGATGATTGTGAAGGGAGTTAAAAGGAGGAATGGATTGACTAACAATATGGGAATCATCATCTTCCCAGCTGTCTAGCCAGATATGTGCGAGATTAGGTGTTCGTGCTGATTTCATGAGATGCATTTGAACAAAGTAAGGATCAGAGATGAGAGTTTGGAAAAACTTGTTGACGCACCTCAATTGTATAAGATGTTTCACGGACAGCCAGGACACTATTTCCGCCATCAGCTCGTCGGGAAGGACAACTGCCGAAGATGCTAAATTGGTCTGACGCAGAAGCCGAAGCGGCATAACTTTATTCTATTTGAATTAAACCTACGCAGCCACCGGCAAAGTTGTGTTTATATATAAAGTGGTCTCATTTTACTGAGAAAAACGATCCATCTATAAAATGATGGAATCGGATGGAGCGGAGCGGAATGGAATGGAATAAAATGATATTCCGTTGTTTGGATAATTTAAAAACGGATGGAGCGGAGCGGAAAGGAGTGGTATGGATTCCATTCCATTCCATCACTTACCACCATATTCCTTCCCCTCCGATTTGGGCGGAATGAATAATTTGTCTTATTCCGTTCTAAAATTTCCAAACAATGGAATGGTACATTCGTTCCGCTCCGTTCCACTCCGCTCCATCCCAGTCCGCTCCATTCCATTCCACTCCGTTCATTTCGTGATATCCAAACATACCCGGTTAAATATGCTGGGAGGGAGTCGGTATAAATTTTTCCATTCATAACATTTGTCCCTTCCATCAAATTTACTTAACAGTTGCATACGTGGAGATCCAAATGGGTTTTTTCTGTGACATGGATTTTTTTATTTAATTATTTTTGGTATTTATGTGAAGTTCATAACCCTAATTGCACAAACGTTTTCTTCTTTAATTGTTTCATTCTTCTCATCATCACTCCAGGTCATCTTCCCATTCTTCTTCTTATTCACTTCCGGTCGTGTTCCATTATTTTTTCACTACAATTGGTTCCACTTGTCTTCAATAAATGTAATCTTCATCAAGACGAAGCAAACCAATTTCTTATCATTTCACAAGTGTTAGCAAACATTAAGGGAGAAGGTGTGACTTGTGAGTGTAATGTTTGTATGATATCATATCACTGCAACAACGGACATAATCAAAGGAGACTTTTCAAGAGGTGTCGATTTTGACAAACAGAAGAAACTTGCAATTTAATTACATGGGATGAAGATATGACACAAGAAAATGAAGCTTATGGAATTGAAGATGAATATTGGAGCATAAGATGGAGATGCAAGCAGTTGAAATGTTGAAGGAGTTGTATGAATCTTTATTGAAGAAGAATAAAAAATTGCACATGAAGATCAAGACAGACATCATTACTGACTAGTACAAGGACATACATGAAAACCTTCCTACAAAAAGCTTCCCATTACATGAAAGATATTTAATATGCATATTCTCAACGAATATGATGTTCCATCAAGACTCTTCACTCGCTCCTACAACAGTAGGCCTCTGAGTATATGCTGCAAAACCTCATTCTACAAGCAAGAGACAAGGGCTTTGGGGCTACTGTTTTGGGGTCGTTAGCAAGGCCCATAGAAAAGGCCCAAGAGCGACACTAAGCAAATAGCGCATTGAGTAGATGGTCCCTCCTTCCACCATGGGTAGATTATTCTACCCTTTAGACGTGTCGATCATCGTCTGATTAAATCTAACGGTCACCTGTAAAATGTGTCTCTTATCATAAAGAAGGTTTTAATCGTTCACATTATATAAGGAAGAAAGCACATAATTTTCGATATTAACATTCATTCTCACTCTCATATTATTTGTTATTCTCTCACTAACTTGAACGTTACAGTGCTAACTTTTTTTTTTTTTGATAATCAAAGGCTGTATTAATAAAAATGTACAAGGGGTGCAAACCCATTACAGCCAAAACAGAGCCAAAAAAAGAGAAAAAACAGACCCCTTCCTAAGGAAAACAACGACCCGGAAAAAAATTCCAATCCGCCCAAACACAATCGGATAAACCCCTCTTTCCAAAGACCAACCATTCCCAAGATAACAATTTGATCATCCCGGTACCATCAAAATGATTCAAACTACCCCCTCAAAAATGATAGAGTTCCTACATAACCAAATTACCCAACAATAAGACAAGCCAAACAACCACCCTAAGCTAGCCTTGAACTTAATGTTACAACATACCTCAAGAGCTTGCATGCGGTCGATAATGGGTCCGTCAAAATCGATTAAGTCCACCCGAAGCCAACAACAAAGATTATTCCACCACCTTTTGACAATTGAACAACCACCAAAAAGATGTTCCAAGTCTTCATTATCCACGAGACAAAAAGGGCAACCGAAATCATTAGCACTTCGTAAAATACCCCGTCTCGCCAAATTCATTCTTGTCGGAAGTCTATTAATGATCAATTTCCACCCAAAAAATAGAATTTTACTAGGAACTTTAGTCGACCAAAGCTTCTTGTAAATCTTACTCCAATAACTATCCTCCACTTCTTCCACATTTAAGGCCTTTGAAATGACTGCATAACACCCTTTGACAGAAAAACCATCTTCATGCTTATGCCAAACAAAACCATCCATCTTTTCCTTCACCGGTGTTACCGAATGAAGCAAAGAATACAACTCCGAAAATTCATCTAGTTCACCCGAAGAGAGCTCACCTACAAAGAAATTAGGATACCAAATCCATTCATCATCCACCCAATGGCCAAAATCCGATACTTTCACCAAACCCGGATCGGCCAAGCCCACAAGCGAAGGAAATTGCACATTTAAAGGTGCTGTCCCAAGCCACACATCATGCCAAAAATCAATAGTCAACCCGCTTCCAAGCTTACAATCAATAGAACTCTTGAACCAATTGTCCGAGGAGGAATGTTTAGACACCCCCACCGCACATAAGTCCCTCCACCAACTTGAGTGATTCTTCGAATTAGAAGATTGTCCTTCATTAAGCATGGAGTGCTTAACATCGCCGTACCTACAAAAAAGAATGTTAGTCCAAAAAGAATTTTCCTCCTCTATAATCCTCCACTTCCATTTGCATAGAAGAGCAAGATTAAAGAGGCCACAATGTTTTACCCCTAAACCTCCCTCCTCCTTCGAAAGACAAACTCTATTCCAATTCACCCAACTTATCTTCTTGCAATCTTCCTCCCCTCCCCAAAGAAAGGTTCTTTGAATTGAGATAAGCTCCCGAATAACGCCTTGAGGCGCTTTATAAAACGAAAGCCAAAAGATAGGAATGCTTGACAAAATAGAGTTAAGAAGAACCACCCGACCGGCCATAGAAATGTGTTTATTATGCCAACATAAAGTCCTTCTTCTCATCTTCGATATCAACGGTTTCCACATGTCGACTCTCCTTGGATTTGCACCAACGGGAATACCAAGAAAGGTGAAAGGTGTAGAACCAATCTTGCAATTAAGGAAGTTTGCCGCCGCACGAATAAAATCATCGTCCAAGTTCCTCCCCATAATTCTACTTTTGGACAAATTGACTCTAAGACCGGAAACCAACTCAAACCCTCGAAGAATCGCCTTAATACTCCAAAGATTACTCCAAGAGTCATCTCCAATCAAGAGGGTATCGTCGGCAAATTGAAGGATCTCGTAATGGATGCTCTCATTCACCTTAAAACCCCGATATTCACCCGCTAGAGAAGCATTGTTAATCAAGGCCGCTAATCCCTCCGCCACCAAAAGAAAAAGAAAAGGAGATAGCGGGTCACCTTGGCGAAGACCCCTATGCACCTCAAAATCCTTAGTCGGACTACCGTTTACCAAGATGGACATGGAACTCTTAAAAACCAACGCCTCCATCCACCTATTCCACGTATCCCCGAAACCCATTCTTCTAAGCATATACCTCAAAAAATCCCAAGAAACACAATCGTAAGCCTTTTCGAAATCAACCTTCACCAATAAACATTTCTTCTTCTTCCTCTTAGCCATATCCAAAATCTCGTTCACGACCAACACACCATCAAGCATATTCCGAGAAGGAATGAAAGCGGATTGACATTTAGTAATGAGATTGTTCAATACCCCTTTAAGTCTTGCCGCTAGAAGCTTGGAAAGGATGCGATACAAACTACCTATGAGGCAAATGGGACGGAAATCATTCATACCAAGCGGATTGTCAACCTTTGGAATTAAAGCAATAAAAGATGCGGTCACCGCCTTAGGAAGAATGGACACACTATGAAATTCATTGACAAAACTCATTATATCATCTTTGATGAACCCCCAGCAAGCTTTGTAGAAACCAAAATTAAACCCATCCGGCCCCGGACTCTTTTCACCATCGGAATTCCATATGACTGCTCTAACCTCTTCTTCGGTAAAGGGTCTCACAAGGGACTCATTTTCAACATCTGAAACTGTTTTGAAAACAGCCCCATCAAGGTTAGGTCTACAAACCATCGGTTCTTGGAATCTAGCCTCAAAATGCCGTTTAATCTCCTCTTTAACCTCCCCCACTTTGTCGGTCCAAACCCCCGCCACGTTGATACCAACAATAGAATTTCTCACAATCCTAGTTTTCATAGCTTTATGAAAAAATCTCGAATTAGAATCTCCCTCCGCAAGCCAAGAACATCTCGCCTTTTGTCTAAGGAAAACCTCTTTTGCCTTAACCGAATCCCACACTCTAGAAGACGCTAAACCTCTCTTCGCGGCCAAAGAATCCACATCCACCACACCATTACTAGCCGCCATAAAATCTAACGCATTAAGATCTTTTATCGCTTCTTCCACCTCCAAATTAAGAAATCCATATGTCGACGCATTCCACTTTCTTAACTCCTCACGCACTCCCTTCAATTTCTCCTTCAACACATACGCGGCCTTACCCCTCACCTCTACCGCTTTCCACACATTCTCAACAAAAGGAAGAAAACTCTCGTGCTTTGACCAATCATTGAAGAATTTGAACGGTTTCGGGCCCCAATCCACACCTCTCCCTTTAATCCAAACCGGGCAATGATCTGAAAGATCCCTCGGACCAACCACCTGACCCTCAATCATCCAAGCCTCCAATAAACAGTCGGAAACAAGAAATCTATCCAATCTATTCATGGCTCCCCCGTCCCTACTAAACCAAGTAAATCTTTTCCCCACCGCTCTCGGATCCACCACCTCTAAATCGTTCATGAACTCATTAAACTCTTCCATCTCTTGGCTTAGAATGTTCACCGCCCTCCCTTTTCTCTCCTCTGGACACTTTATAGCGTTAAAATCACCTCCTACCAACCACGCACCCTCCGGGAAAGCTGCCTTACGCTCCACCAGCTCCTTCCATAACGCTCTTTTTTTTGCAATTGTGCATGACGAATAGACATTCACCACATACACATTCAAGTTTTTCCAACAACCATTGAAACCCACATAACCATCCCCCGAAAAACTAAATCCCAAATCGAACAAACCCTTTCTCCACATGGAAAGTATTCCTCCAGATCTGCCCCGAGATGGTCTATACGTCCACTCTACCTCAGTTCCTCCCCACATCTCGAACACCGTCAAATCAGAAAAAGACTCGACTTTAGTCTCCTGCAACAAACACACATCAAAGTTGTCCTTTCGAATAAGAGAGCTCAGTCGCTTTCTCTTGATCGGACAACCACTCCCACGAATATTATAGGTGATAATATTCATAACAACCCCGAAGCAAAAGCCTTCTCCTTCTCTGAGTCAATCTCCTCTCTTCTCTCTAAATCACCAATGGCTGCAACATAAAGATTCACCGCATCGCAAACTTGGTCTGCCGATTTAAAATCTCATCTCACTATCACAAATCATTTTTTATGCCTAAACAGAACAACACATGATTACTCGGATTTCCACATAAAAGGATATCATATTTGTATATGAGGTTGAGAATAGATAATAATGGAAGTAATTTAAACATTTCATAAGATTGACAATATTCCTTACTAAAAATAAATTAAAATTGAAGACGGATAAAAGTTCATGTCTAAAATATGTATTTTATTTTAAAGAGATTCAAAACTGACTAAATTTTAAAATAGATATAATAAATGAAATTTGAATTATTTATAAAAATTATAAATATGTTTCACTAATTAATTATATGAAAGACGGACTAAAATTTCTATATATATTAATAAATGACAGGAGTAATTAATTAATTTATTTTTCACAAATACATGACTAATTGCAATATAAGTGCAAAATATATACTACTCCCGCGCGCTAATGGGTAGTTGATTTGATATAAAACAACTAGTAATCGTTAAACATCATCCTAACATCAGCACACAACACAACTTCCACATTCTTGATTCCAAGCAAGATTCTTCTCCAATTTCCATATTCTTGATTCCAAGCAAGATTCTTCTGCAATGGCCGATTTGGAAACTGTGATGAAATCGTCCCACTCACCTCCATGCCTATATTTTGCAGTTTATAGTAACCCCAAAGCCATGGAACAATTTCGCTTACTGTGTCTTCAATATCAGCATCGTTGTAAGTTAAATTAATCTCCTTATTATCACATATAAACACATGTATTAACATTTAACATGAGTTTGATTTAATGTTGCAGATACGCCATGCGTTGGGCTTCGTGAAGCTAAGAAAATGTTGAAGGACGAATGGCACAAAATTGATGCCATAGTGATTGATATTCATCTGGCAGAACAGAATGGATTGGAGTTTTTTCGATTTCTTAAAGAAAAATCTTATGATCATCTTCAAGTTTATGGTAAGCATTTGTTTAGTAATAATTTTTCTTTTAATTGGATTTTGAAATTCTTTATTTTAATTAGGTTCTTAATTGTAATTGATGTAGTGACATATGATGAAAAAGAAATGGATTCTATGACTGAAGCAAGATTGGTGAGTCTTGAAAAACACATTGAAGAGACTATTAGTCAAACTATTACGATTACCACATGGAGTATCACCAATACCGACGCCACCACTTCATCTTCTTCACAGCCTAATGAAGTTGGTGGTGGTTTGAGGTTCTCAGATTCAACGCCGCCACTTAGTTTAGCGGCTTTTAAGGATCCTCAATATAAAAGTACTGCTTCAAGTGAACTTGCACTTGCATTATCAGAAACTGTTTCAACAGAACTCACACTTGGGACTGGAAGTGAATATATTGCTGAAGAACATTCCAATAATAAGAGAAGGAGAACTCAGTGATAACAAGTGGATAAGGTAAAATGCAAATTCTTTTTAATTAACATTAATTTCAATATAATATTTAAGTTTAAGTTTTTGAGATTATAAATATCCCGAACCAGACTAAACCGGTGGTATAAAGTCAAAAAAAAGATATTTAATTTTTTGTATAATATTTTTGTTGCAGATTATATGGAAATTTGCTGAGAAAATGCATGTACGTACAGCTCAAAAGTTTTCCAAATATTATTTTTATGTAGGTCAATTTTCTTGATGTATGTCATTACATACACATTTTGTAGAATAAATTCCAAATTCCAAATGTAACTGTGAATGTTTATCCAAATTAGTCCACTAGGATTATGAACTTTATGCCTTGCTAGGATTTCTAATACTGATCTATTCAAACATTTTGGTGGATAGGTTAATGTGTTACATATTATATTGTACTGGGTTCCATGCTATTTGGTGAATAGGCTATTGTATTGCATATTTTGTGGTTAAGCTATTTTCATAGAGATTCTTGCTAATAGCTGTTAAGATAAGCTATTCAAAGTACTTCCTAACTTCTAAGATTGGCACATCATAATTTAAGGAGAAAAGTTTTTTTGCCGTCGTATGAAACACTGAGTAAAACGTTCGAACAATTTTGCACTTATCTATTATTTTTTGCTTTTTTTCTTTCAATATCTATTATTCAATATTTTCGTTGTCCTATAAAATTGTATCTGTCAGACTGTCGTTTTATTTTTTTTTAAAGTTGAATATCTTACACTAACATCTATGATAATGATGATATAAGTTATATGAATTAATATGGTTGGTTCGGGTAGATATAGGGGTGTAAGCAAATCAAAACAATCCAATTAAATCGGCAATTCAAATAAAACCAAACCGAAATAAAATTGATTGTTTTTTGTTCAGTTTTAAAACCGAACTGAATCAATAAAAATCGATGTGGTTTGGTTTGGTTTTCAGTTTTAGTTTCTAGGAACCGCCAAACACATGAACCAAAGTAATGGAAATAATTACGCTCTAAATCTTTTATTTCATCCATCATTAATTAAACCAAAAAAAATTATCGGTCCAACCATTCTCCATCTTTGTTTACACTTTCGTCCTTTTAACAAAACACGCATCTAGAACCAACTCTAAAACGTAGAAAATATAAACCATAAGTCACATAAAACTTGTTTTCATTGAATTGCTGCTTTCTCTGTCGACCACCATTGATTATCTAACTACCGTCATTGTGATATGTTATGGTCGTCTTGTTCTTGTCCAACTCTTCGTTAATTTTCATTTTTTTAACCTTTTTTGTTTCTTAAAAAAAAATCATTTTAGTCTTATTACAAAATAGTTTTTATGTGTGTTTGAGGTTTGAAACATGTTACTTGATGTGTATTTTATTATGTTCTATTTGTTAAGCTTTCAAATCCCTTTCATATGGATTAAGAGCAACTTGTAATTTGTTTGAAATATATAGAATGAAATAAATTACATGAAATGTATTATTTTAAAAACAATAGTATAAAATACACCAAAAAATACATTTGAGAATATGCTGATGAATAAAATGTTTGAAAAAAACATTATAAACTGATCAATCAAACTAAACCAAACCGAGTCAAGTCGGTTAGTTTGGTTCGGTTTAATTTTTGAAAAATATTAAAAATCATACCAAACCAAACCGATAGAAATATCAAACATATATTTCAACAATATGAGTCATACTCAATAATCTCCACCTTGCCAAATATCAAACATATATTAAGATTTTTTGTATAACAATTCATCCTAGAAACAGAGGAAGTACACCTCATGCTTAACACTGAGAAACATGTGACAAGTCTAAATAATATTTGAACTTGTAACTAGTGACTAGCTTGGTCAACATATCAGTTGCATTCTCTGAAGTCTGAACATTCTGAAATAATATCTGTTTGGATGCCAACAACTCCTTGATATTGTGGAACCTCACATTAATATACTTGGTCCTAACATGATACATGTGATTGCTAGGAAAATAGATATCACTCTGACTATCACTATGCAATTGAACTTCAACTCGCAAAAAAAATCCCTATTCTTTCTCTAACCCTGTAAGCCACAATGCTTCCTTGGCAGCTTTAGCTACTGCCATGTATTCTGCCTTATTTGTAGATATAGTTACCATGAATTGTATTAATGATTTCCAACATATAAATCCCCCGCAAGAGTAAAGACATAGCATATTGTAGACCTCATATCATCCAGATCACCTGCATAGTCAGAATTCCAAATATCCCACAACTGATGGAACATCCCGCTCCATGTTAAATATGATACCATGATCAGTTGTAGCCTCCAAGTGATTTAAGATCCACTTACATTACAACAAATAACATTTTTTATGACAAAGCTTTCATCTCGAACAGCTAAAAATCGATGGTATATGTCTTGGAAGTGCCATGTTTGATTTTTTTTTTAATAAAATAAAGGGATAAATATACGTTACCCCCTTCCATATAGGCGATTTAAAAAAAATTCAACGATTTCTCACTTGACGTATTTTCCAAATCCATGTTTTTCTATTAATTAATAGTTCTCAAAATCTTTGTTATCAATAAACAAGTATAGACAATAATAGAAAAAGTAAATATTTCATTGATAATAAAAAACAAGACAATAGAGAAAACTATTTCACGTATTCAAACTTCTCAGTCCACTCAACTTAAACATTATTTCTAACTAACCCTAACTTAGAGAAATATTCAGAAAGAACTCTTTCACATAGGAAAGTCGTTTCCACAATTAGAATTTGAAACCAAAATTTTGCAATAGGGAGTAGAGAAGTAGGACTGGTGCACTTATCTTGGTTGGCATTGTTGCACCCTGATTTTTACCCTACGATCTTATTCGCATCATTGCATCTCATCTTATTGTATTGTATTTTACTAATTTTATTGCTTCATAAACATTTGTTCATTTATTTAAGGCATTAATATATTTGCATCTCATTCAAGAAAATTCAAAGAAAAAATATATACATATATGTATATATAGCATCATTCGCATTAGCATTTATTGACAAAGTCGAAATATACATGACATGTTCATTTTGCATATTTTGTTCATTTTTACTAACCATGATTTTGTAATTTTAATTTTAATTCGATTTAATTATTTAAATTGAATTTTCATTAAAGTTATGAAATTATTTTCTTTATTGCATATTTCTTTTGTTATGTTTGTTTATTTTAATAGGTTCATATTATATTGATTCAAGATTTGTCTAAGGCCCATTTGTCAAATTTGAGGATCCAAGCCATTTTTCATCTTTTCTTCTAAGTTCACTACTGACAAAGATCGGGGACCACACACAATGCTTCCCACGGTTTCTTGCTCTGCACAGCAAAACCAATTTCCACTACCCTGCTACAACTGTCCAAACCAGTCCAAAATTCTGCTCTGCTCCACCCAAAAACCTGCACAAAAGATGCCAAAGATTTCACAAATTTGTCCATACAAGAACCTGCATTAGAAAGCCATGAATCATATACCAAATGTGTTCAAATTTGATCCCAAATTCCCCCCAAAAATTCAACTCATTCACCTATAAGAAGGCTACTCGGCACAAGCAAAGGGGGGGAAGAAAATTGCTTTGAAACGCTGCCAAAATCATCCAAAACTTCCTCCAAATCTCATCAAAAAAAAAACCTTTATACATTCAACTTCTGTAAACCTGTACAAATCAATACATCACCATGTTCGTGACCTCCACCTCCATGAGCCTGTAAAACGTCAACAATCGTTTGACGCATACTAGCAGCAAACCACCATTCAGATTCAATACTCACCATACAAACAAAAACAAACTCGCCTTCTTCATCATTAATCTGCATAATCCCAAACTTTCATAACATCCATCAGTGCTCACTTTCAAACTTCAACCATCACCAAAACACCATCATTCTGCATCTTAGAAATCTCGTTTCAATCTTCATCATCATCCGCAAACATTCAATAACCAAACTTCACTTCATCGCAACAAATACATAACCGAACCTTCAAGCCTCCATCACCAAACGTAGCTGAATTTACATCATCCCATACCGAACCGAGTCAAGCTTCACCAAACTCTTCAGTGATCAACATTAGCAACATCGCAGCTTCTCAACGGCCACACCATTCATCAATAATGATCAAGAAGCCGAGTGGAAGCAGAAGCTGAGCAAAACATAAAGAGTACCTGGGGATTTCGTCACTCCGATAACTTTCGGATTGGTAACTATATCTTATTTTGCATTCATGTTTGACTGAATCTGTATGTTGCCTTGTCATCTTGTTATATGAATATCTTTAAATTGTTGTGGTTGTTTGAATCTGAGCTTGTGAGATGAGAGTTTATTTCTATTCTTGTCACGATTTTGTATGGTGTGAGTGTCGTAACATGGAAGCACAGAGAGTTTGAATCTAATAAGTGAGGGAGAGAACTTATTTGTTGTTGTTCGGTGATTAGAGGAGGAATGAGGTTTGTATGTTTGAGAGCTTTGTTTGCTCTGTTTAGAGAGAAAGTGTTGAGAACAGAGAGGAGCACGAGAGAGTGGAGGAGGCGGATTGGTCCCTCCTTCTCTAGGGTTTGTTTGTTTGTTGTGTGTTTGGTTTGGGCTTGGAGCAAGCAGCCCACCAAATTTCTTTGTTTATTCCTCCCTATTGCCTGCCAGCACCCCCAACTGGAGGAATTTACTATTTTATTTGGGCCTGCTATCATAAGCCCAGCGCCCCATTCTGATCCACCAAATTTTTTTTTTATTTATCATTTTTACAATAGAACATTCATAGGCCTCATAACCTTCATTCATGCCCTTCTGGCCCAATAACCTTTTTTTTAAGTCTTGTTTTCTCTATGCTGTCTTCACATATACAAAAATGAAAAATAGTTTTTTTTTAATTAATTAGAGTTTAGAGTTTTCTTTACATAAAAAATTATTAAAAAATATCTTTGTTTCTATTCTATCAAAATATTTAAAAGGACCAAAAATATTTTCTTCTTTAGATATATGTTTGGGATTTTATCCAAGATGTTTCAAAACGATACAAAAATATCTTTTTACTCGAATCGAGTTTTGAGTTTTCAAATGGAAAGAAGGGTTTGTACGTACCTATACAAATTGTTCTTAAACATTTAGGCGATGGCCGTTAAGCCTTTGTTTAGATGTTTAGACTCCATTAAAGACTCTTTCAAACTCGATTTAATTCACCTTTTTTTTACAAAAAATGCTTTCTTTTAACATTCAGATCATTTTATCTATAATGGAAAGAAGAGTTTGTACGTACTTGTACAATTTGTTCTTTAAACATTTAGGCGATGGCCGTTAAGCCTTTGTTTGGATGTTTAAACTCCATTAAAGACTTTATAAAAATCAATTCAACAAACACTCTTCCAAGTATCTTAAGCGATGGCCGTTAAGCTTTTGTTTAAATACTTGGATCCAATTAAATGTCTTTCAACTCATCAAATCATCTTCATCACCTACGAGGGGGTTGTACGTACTTGTACAATTTTCTCTTTCGAGCATTTAGACGATGGCCGTTAAGCCTTTGTTTAAATGTTTGACTTCTTCTAACAAACAAACTTTCAATTCATTTACACCCTTTTACATTCTAAAACACTTTTTTTCATAAAACGAGACACTTATTCAATTTCAATACGAACATACTTCCACATGTGAAGATCTAACATCTTCCACACGAATGCGATGATGGCCAAAATCATGTCTTATCTTGATTTAGTTATCCATTCTTGTAGTGATATCATATCCATGTGCGCGTAGTATTTCCATTTGAAAGCGATCGAGTACCTCTCGCTAAAATCAATCAACCAAAACATTTCGTAGTTTTAGCCCGAACTACGATTGCTCTGACTTTCCCATTGCACTAGGGAATACGTAGGCACAAGATACAAACGTCTTGGCGAGCACAATAATAAAAAATCTTTTTTTGTTTCTTTCTTTTTTCCAACCTAATAAATAACGCAAATAGATAATAAGCTAACAATTGATCACAAGATTAACTAAATGGGTCCCATCGAGTACGATGGAAGTGAGGGGTGCTAACACCTTCCCCTTGCTTAACCGACTCCCGAACCCTAATTTGGTTGCGATGACCATCTTATCCGTTTTCTTTTCCTTTGTGGGTTTTATCGATATTTTCCCTTTCCTTTTGGAATAAATAAAGTTCGGTGGCGACTCTGTTGTACTTCGAACGCGTGGAAACGCGTCGAGTCACATTTTTACCGCTACAGAAAGTGGCGACTCTGCTGGGGACTTAAAGAGAGTCAACCCTAGTTTAGTTCTTCTTGTATTATTGTTAGCTTTATTTATTTGTTTTTTTTATTGTCTTTATTATTTTCTTATTTTATGGTTGGAATATCTTGATTTTTGGCACTTTGTGGACAAAGCTCTACACCCGAGCTCAAGAAACACATAAGATAAGATGGTGGGTTAGTATTAAACTTGCTTGACGTAGTGTCAAGTAGGAGGTACTAATACCCCGCCTAGAGTAGGTCCTTTGAGAAGATGCCTTTGGTTAAGTAAGTTATTTACTTGAGCGATGATGTTTTCAATTTGGATCGTTAACTCTAGGGACCTTTAGAAAAACCCTTAAACCATGACTTTTTTGGAAATGGTGGTTTCGCACCCAACTTGCGTAACGTAACTATTACTGTGGGTAAGTGCGAAAACCACACTCAGAATAGGCTTCATTTGAAAACATGGTTGTGTGGGAAGTTATTTGCTAGATGATCAAGTTTTCAAAAGTAGCTTGTAACTCTGAGAACTGTGTCTAGAACCTTGTCGAAAAAACCTTAGAACTATCCTATTGTGTGCCACTTTGTGCTAAGAAATCAGAATATTTCTGTTCCATATGATTTGAAATCCATTACATATTAATCATTCATGACATACATGCATCCATATTCATTCGAGTTGTCAACTCATACCGTCTGTATTCATCTTCAACAGTCTTCTGTTAACCGTCAAGCTGGTTCCTCCACACGATTACGAGACTAGAGCCAACGTTAGAAGAAGAATGGCAGATCAAGAGCAACACAATGCTGAAGTCAGAATGGAGATTGAAGATTTGAAGTCAGGAATGACTAAGCTCACTGAAATGTTGCAAGTTCTGATTGCTAGAGGAGAACCACCTCAAAGGACTGTTATTCAAGAGGTTGCCGATGATGTTGAAGACCCTATTCCTGTTCAGAGGCCCGCCACTACTTGGCCTGAGTTTGGTTTACCTCCAAATTATTCTCCGCCTCACGCCACTGCTGCTATGTTGGGTCAAACTTCACGACCAATGTTCCAAGCTCCGATCATGACTGAGTCTCAGCCAATTGTGCACACTGCTGCCCAAACCACTTTTGGAAATCCTCTCTTTGAATACCAGGCTGGAGACCATCAAAGTGAAAGCCAAAAAGAAGCTGGTGACATTGATGAAGTCAAAGAACAATATCAATTCCTGGAAAAAAGACTAAGAGCCATGGAAGGTGCTGATTACTTTGGGGTCGCTGCTCAAAACATGTGCTTAGTTTCTGATCTGGTCATGCCTGCCAAGTTCAAAACTCCCGAGTTTGAAAAGTACAAAGGGTACACTTGTCCGAGAAGTCATTTGACCATGTACTACCGCAAGATGGCTGCCTATACCAAGAACGACAAATTGTTGATTCACTGTTTTCAAGATAGTCTGACTGGCGCTTCACTGAAGTGGTATATGGGACTGGAGAAGAGTCGTATCCATTGCTTTCAAGATCTGACTGATGCTTTCATGAAACAGTACAAGTATAATCTAGACATGGCTCCTGATCGCCGTCAACTACAAAATATGTCCCAAAGGGAAAGAGAGTCCTTCAAGGAGTATGCTCAACGCTGGAGAGAACTAGCTTCTCAAGTGGAACCTCCTTTGGCAGAAAAGGAATTAACTGGAATGTTCATGGATACTCTCTCGCCTATCTACTGGGAGAAGATGATTGGAAGTGTGTCCTCCAACTTTACTGACTTGGTGACCATTGGTCAAAGGCTAGAAGAGGGAATCAAGAATGGCAAGGTTGCCAATGCTGCTGAATCTTCTAATGGTGCAAAGAAACCTTATGGAAACTTCCATAGGAAAAAGGAAGGAGAAACAAACGCTGTGAGTGATAAAGGAAGAAGACCTCGTCAAAGGACTAATAACTATGATCAACCAATTGTAGTTACTGTTGCTCCTGTGACTAAGGTTCCGCAAGTTCAAGCTGCTCGACCTCAGGCTGCTAACCCGAATCAGACTCGTAATAGGATTGACTTCGATCCTATTCCAATGACTTATACTGAGTTATATCCAGCTTTGGTCCACAAAGGGTTGATTACAACGAGATCTATGCCTCCGCCTCGAAACCCTCTCCCTGAAGGTTTCAGATCTGATCTTCATTGCGCTTTTCATCAAGGTGCGGCAGGCCATGATCTGGAAAGATGTTTCCCTCTGAAAGAAAGAGTTCAAGAGTTGGTTAGAACGAAGCTGCTCACTTTCAAAGACATCAATCCCAATGTTGTCGACAATCCTTTGCCTGAGCATGACAAAAGTGGCTGAAGAATGAGAATGACAAGACACTCCCCTAAAGCCAAGTGTTTCGTGATAGGATAGCTCCTCCTCGTCACCGATTAGTCACTAGGCCTTATTTCCCGTTGTTTGTAATTTCCTTATGTTATTTTGTGTACTTGCAATGAACTTTGTTTGTTCTTTATTTTTTAAATTTTAATGAAATGAGCACTACATATTTGAGTCAATTCATTTACATCCATTGTGTGTTTCTTTATGATTTATCTTTCAAAAAAAAAAAACAAAAATATATCTCTTGTTCACTTTCTTTATCAAACTTGTGTTTTATGCAAGGATTGGAGGGAGGATGATGACAACGAAATACCCAAATTGTTGAACTGTATGCTTTTAAATAATACTTTGCTGATGATGTAAAGGCATTGTTTCAATCCCCAAACACTGGAGAAATAAGGAAGTTAATCCCTAGTCAACCCCTTTGAGCCTTCGAAGTTGGAGTTTCTTTTTTAAACGAAAAAACCCGAAATTTTAACCTGGGGCAGGGTAGTTCTCAGTTAATTTGTTTATGCATTCAATTTCAAGAGAATCATTCAGTACATCTTCCAATAAGGGTTTCAATCACAAGTGACAAAATGGTTATCATTATCAAGGCAGTCACTATCTTTCCAATATATCAAAAAAAAAAAAATTTTCAAAAAGAAAAAGCCCGCTAAGTCAACACCTATGAAGGAGATTTAGGCAAAACTGGGGCATCCCGCTGGCTGTAATTTCAAATAAAACAGTTCAGGCAAAAGTTAGGGATATAAAGCAAAAAAGAGAAGTCAATAAATTCCTTGAAACAACAATAAAACATTGTGACTATCGAAAGGAAGAGGTAACTGCCGTCTCAAAGATTCCCTTGGTCTTTAAACCATCATCATTATCATAGGTGCAATTCCAAAGCCTCTTGGAACCTGAATGCATAATTTGAATTAACTGAACGTAGGATTGAAGTTCATCACGAAGAATGGGGTGGGTACAAATAAATTTTGAGCCTATATCCTTTGTTTCTAAAACCGTGAACCAAACCACGTTACAACCTTCAAAAGACCTAATTGAAGCCAGGTTTATTTTGAAAGCATACTACATCAAGGTTGCGTTAACCTGACTCCTAAAAGTTGTGCCAATCATTTGTCTCGATCTACTTGCTTTACCTTTCACTTCAAATGCCATGTTTCTTTGTCTTTCTCTTTGCTTTACAACTCCATTTCATTTGATTTCAAAAACTTGCATGAACTTTGCATTTAGATTACCAGTCTTAAACAAACCTTTTTGCTTGTAAACAACATTTCCTCATCAAGGAATTTCAAACAATTGAAGAAACTTGGTCCGTGATCCTATCAGGGGAATTTTATTTCAAGGATCCTGTTGGAAATCATTTCAAGATTATCTTTCAGTACAAGCTATTCTCAGATTGGTTTATCAAAATACTTCTTTCAAGACTTCTGTTGGGGCAAGTGCACAGTATAGTCATTTCAAGGTTTACTCAAGCTGAAGCCATTATCAGTTTGTTTTACGTCAATCAGTCAAGTTGGGGCAATCTTCTTCAAGAGAATCTCCGAGCAGTTTATCAGTCCTTCTCAAAGGATCATCATTACAAGTTTGCAAGTGTGATAGAAGAGCTTTGGGCAGTGTTCCATGTGTTGAGGAATCAGATTTCCCTTTCTGCCACACAAAAGAGTCTCTCTCAGTTGTCACAAACAATTGCATTGCATTAATCATCCATATCATGCATAAAAAAATTTCATATTCATATTCATTTGTAATCAACATTCTTACCTTGTGATCAAAGTCCAACTTACTTGGCATCTTACCAAAACAGTTTTTTCAATGTTTATCCAATGTTTCTTCCAGATATTTCTCCGATCATTCTAATGCTTTTCTAGAATGTTTCGTTGATTGCTTACAATCATGCTTTATCTTGGTTCCCTTTACAACCATGCTTTATCTTGGTTCCCTTTACAACCATGCTTTATCTTGGTTCCCTTTACAACCATGCTTTATCTTGGTTCCCTTTACAACCATGTTTTATCTTGGTTCCCTTTACAACCATGTTTTATCTTGGTTCCCTTTACAACCATGCTTTATTATCTTGGTTCCTTTTACAGCCATGTTTTATCTTGGTTCCTTACGGCCATGTTTTATCTTGGTTCCTTACAGGCATGTTTTATCTTGGTTACCGAATCTTGTTTTATCTTGATTATCTGAATCTTATGGCTTCACTCATACCTCATATACTTTCTCACCTCATTCAGACCCATTCCTGAATGTTGTGATACTTTTCTTCAACTGCCTCTTTCATCAAGTTTTCACTCATTCCATCAACAGTTTGTCTCTCGTGGCGCTATATTCCCCACGAAGATTCGAGTTTGTCTCATACCATGTCATTCAAAAGGAAAAAAATTCATACATTCATATCATTCTTGGGGCATCGTAGGCTGAAAATCGGGTTATGTTTGTATTTAAGTATCTCCTATCTCCTAATAGAAGAAACTTAAATAGGGGCAGCTGTTGCACCCTGATTTTTACCCTACGATCTTATTCGCATCATTGCATCTCATCTTATTGTATTGTATTTTACTAATTTTATTGCTTCATAAACATTTGTTCATTTATTTAAGGCATTAATATATTTGCATCTCATTCAAGAAAATTCAAAGAAAAAATATATACATATATGTATATATAGCATCATTCGCATTAGCATTTATTGACAAAGTCGAAATATACATGACATGTTCATTTTGCATATTTTGTTCATTTTTACTAACCATGATTTTGTAATTTTAATTTTAATTCGATTTAATTATTTAAATTGAATTTTCATTAAAGTTATGAAATTATTTTCTTTATTGCATATTTCTTTTGTTATGTTTGTTTATTTTAATAGGTTCATATTATATTGATTCAAGATTTGTCTAAGGCCCATTTGTCAAATTTGAGGATCCAAGCCATTTTTCATCTTTTCTTCTAAGTTCACTACTGACAAAGATCGGGGACCACACACAATGCTTCCCACGGTTTCTTGCTCTGCACAGCAAAACCAATTTCCACTACCCTGCTACAACTGTCCAAACCAGTCCAAAATTCTGCTCTGCTCCACCCAAAAACCTGCACAAAAGATGCCAAAGATTTCACAAATTTGTCCATACAAGAACCTGCATTAGAAAGCCATGAATCATATACCAAATGTGTTCAAATTTGATCCCAAATTCCCCCCAAAAATTCAACTCATTCACCTATAAGAAGGCTACTCGGCACAAGCAAAGGGGGGAAGAAAATTGCTTTGAAACGCTGCCAAAATCATCCAAAACTTCCTCCAAATCTCATCAAAAAAAAAACCTTTATACATTCAACTTCTGTAAACCTGTACAAATCAATACATCACCATGTTCGTGACCTCCACCTCCATGAGCCTGTAAAACGTCAACAATCGTTTGACGCATACTAGCAGCAAACCACCATTCAGATTCAATACTCACCATACAAACAAAAACAAACTCGCCTTCTTCATCATTAATCTGCATAATCCCAAACTTTCATAACATCCATCAGTGCTCACTTTCAAACTTCAACCATCACCAAAACACCATCATTCTGCATCTTAGAAATCTCGTTTCAATCTTCATCATCATCCGCAAACATTCAATAACCAAACTTCACTTCATCGCAACAAATACATAACCGAACCTTCAAGCCTCCATCACCAAACGTAGCTGAATTTACATCATCCCATACCGAACCGAGTCAAGCTTCACCAAACTCTTCAGTGATCAACATTAGCAACATCGCAGCTTCTCAACGGCCACACCATTCATCAATAATGATCAAGAAGCCGAGTGGAAGCAGAAGCTGAGCAAAACATAAAGAGTACCTGGGGATTTCGTCACTCCGATAACTTTCGGATTGGTAACTATATCTTATTTTGCATTCATGTTTGACTGAATCTGTATGTTGCCTTGTCATCTTGTTATATGAATATCTTTAAATTGTTGTGGTTGTTTGAATCTGAGCTTGTGAGATGAGAGTTTATTTCTATTCTTGTCACGATTTTGTATGGTGTGAGTGTCGTAACATGGAAGCACAGAGAGTTTGAATCTAATAAGTGAGGGAGAGAACTTATTTGTTGTTGTTCGGTGATTAGAGGAGGAATGAGGTTTGTATGTTTGAGAGCTTTGTTTGCTCTGTTTAGAGAGAAAGTGTTGAGAACAGAGAGGAGCACGAGAGAGTGGAGGAGGCGGATTGGTCCCTCCTTCTCTAGGGTTTGTTTGTTTGTTGTGTGTTTGGTTTGGGCTTGGAGCAAGCAGCCCACCAAATTTCTTTGTTTATTCCTCCCTATTGCCTGCCAGCACCCCCAACTGGAGGAATTTACTATTTTATTTGGGCCTGCTATCATAAGCCCAGCGCCCCATTCTGATCCACCAAATTTTTTTTTTTATTTATCATTTTTACAATAGAACATTCATAGGCCTCATAACCTTCATTCATGCCCTTCTGGCCCAATAACCTTTTTTTTAAGTCTTGTTTTCTCTATGCTGTCTTCACATATACAAAAATGAAAAATAGTTTTTTTTTAATTAATTAGAGTTTAGAGTTTTCTTTACATAAAAAATTATTAAAAAATATCTTTGTTTCTATTCTATCAAAATATTTAAAAGGACCAAAAATATTTTCTTCTTTAGATATATGTTTGGGATTTTATCCAAGATGTTTCAAAACGATACAAAAATATCTTTTTACTCGAATCGAGTTTTGAGTTTTCAAATGGAAAGAAGGGTTTGTACGTACCTATACAAATTGTTCTTAAACATTTAGGCGATGGCCGTTAAGCCTTTGTTTAGATGTTTAGACTCCATTAAAGACTCTTTCAAACTCGATTTAATTCACCTTTTTTTTACAAAAAATGCTTTCTTTTAACATTCAGATCATTTTATCTATAATGGAAAGAAGAGTTTGTACGTACTTGTACAATTTGTTCTTTAAACATTTAGGCGATGGCCGTTAAGCCTTTGTTTGGATGTTTAAACTCCATTAAAGACTTTATAAAAATCAATTCAACAAACACTCTTCCAAGTATCTTAAGCGATGGCCGTTAAGCTTTTGTTTAAATACTTGGATCCAATTAAATGTCTTTCAACTCATCAAATCATCTTCATCACCTACGAGGGGGTTGTACGTACTTGTACAATTTTCTCTTTCGAGCATTTAGACGATGGCCGTTAAGCCTTTGTTTAAATGTTTGACTTCTTCTAACAAACAAACTTTCAATTCATTTACACCCTTTTACATTCTAAAACACTTTTTTTCATAAAACGAGACACTTATTCAATTTCAATACGAACATACTTCCACATGTGAAGATCTAACATCTTCCACACGAATGCGATGATGGCCAAAATCATGTCTTATCTTGATTTAGTTATCCATTCTTGTAGTGATATCATATCCATGTGCGCGTAGTATTTCCATTTGAAAGCGATCGAGTACCTCTCGCTAAAATCAATCAACCAAAACATTTCGTAGTTTTAGCCCGAACTACGATTGCTCTGACTTTCCCATTGCACTAGGGAATACGTAGGCACAAGATACAAACGTCTTGGCGAGCACAATAATAAAAAATCTTTTTTTGTTTCTTTCTTTTTTCCAACCTAATAAATAACGCAAATAGATAATAAGCTAACAATTGATCACAAGATTAACTAAATGGGTCCCATCGAGTACGATGGAAGTGAGGGGTGCTAACACCTTCCCCTTGCTTAACCGACTCCCGAACCCTAATTTGGTTGCGATGACCATCTTATCCGTTTTCTTTTCCTTTGTGGGTTTTATCGATATTTTCCCTTTCCTTTTGGAATAAATAAAGTTCGGTGGCGACTCTGTTGTACTTCGAACGCGTGGAAACGCGTCGAGTCACATTTTTACCGCTACAGGCATAAATTTAGTGAAGCCGGGTTGAGTAGACATTGTTTAATTGATGTTGTTCAACACAACTATTTGTTTCTTAACAGTTGATTATCATAGCAATCAATGATGAAATAATGAAGAAATGAGAACCATTGTCATAGGACCGAATGACTTCATCATGACCAGCTGGCACAACGATAACATTCATCTAGAACTCTTTAACGAGATTAGTGTATATGGGGCCATGTAGAATGTGAAAGTAATCATTTAACCTTTATTTGTTAATAAATTTCCTTAGTTCAAAATGATCGAAATTATTAAAATCAACAAACTTTTCATTGATAACAAACAAAATATTATTTCTATTTTTTGAATAAAAAATACTTTGAAACAAGGAAACAAAATATATAGAGTTTGAAATATAGAGTTTGAAATGAGACTTTGAAAATATAAAAAGATTTTGAAACAAGGTTTGAAGACACAAAGAGTTGGAAATGAGACGTTTAAATAGCTCAAAAGCCTCATTGAAAATCCAAAAGAGACGTTATGACTTATATATAGATGATCATTACTATTCTAGTCATATGATTCCAATGAATTGGCGCCAATTTTTAATTAGTTTTTAAAACAACATATTACCTCGAATTTTCACATAACTGAGGGGAAAACAAAATGGAATCTCTCTTTACAACATATTACCACGAATTTTCAATAACCGAGGGAAAAAACAAAAGCAGAACCTCTCTTTTTATTATATTTTTTATTTGTAAATGAAATGATTTAACTCATCGGTTTTCATAATAACCGAGGGATAAGATAGTCATATTTTACTATAAAACACTCCTTAAATAGATTTTACCTTAATCCTAACGCGTACGCACCATTCTTTGGGATAGATGCTTATCATTTTAAGAAGCTTGAAAAAGTACTCTATGATGGATTGCAAGTGCAGAAAAATATTTTATAGTGGTTGGAACATATATCTCCTTTAGAAGTTGGATGCATTTACTCCATATAACATTTTTCAATGTTAGGAATAGATAAATCCTCACAGCTAAGAAGTTGGATTTGTTGCAATATTGTGTTTTAATATTCTGTGTAAATAATGTAACTATAAAAAAAAAATTCACCTCAGTTTTCCTAAAACCCGAGGGGATAATTTAACGTTAAAATTGAGGATATTGATCACTGTCCTTAATCAAATCTCCGTCGTCCATTTCATGACTATCAACGTTCAAGTCACTATCATTAGTGATCTGCGTGAAACATAAATAACTTCCATTATAAAAGCATTCCGAGTATTAAAAATTGATAATGAAACATTATGAAGCGCTTGAAAATCTCCTCTACTTTAAGGTTTGCAAGAGTGTTTGCCATGAAGAATTTTCTATGATGGATTGCAAGGGCAGAAAATTATTTGCGTTTAAGGTTTGTGTTCTTAAATATTTATTTGAGCAGAAAATCATTTATTTATCTGACCCTTTTTTGTCTAACTCTTTTTATGCATCCATCATTTGATCATTCACATAATTATATGATTTGGAGATCTAAAATCTATATCTTGGAGAAATTAATTGATTTTATATGTAAACAATATAATATTCTAGGTAAACAATATTGTTTGTAAGCAAATTATTTTATTAATTTTCTGTGTAAACAATGTAATATATAAGTTATAAGTGAAAATTGAATGTACTAAACTTCAAAGAATAAGAAATTTATAAATGATAAAACTCTTACTAATTTATTCTCCTTCAATTTTGTAATATATACAAATTGTTTTGAAATTTTCACGCATATTAAAAAAATAATTATTGTATAAAAAAATTATAGAAAAACTTTTAAAATTGTCGAAAAATAAATTTATATAATTAAAAAAATTGAAAAATAAATATTTAAAGATATAATAAAAAAATATTATCAATTACTTATTAAAAGTGTAAAAAAAATATATTTAAATACAAATTATTTTCTGAAAAAATAATTATTGTATAAATATAAAAAGTTATAAAAAAATTTATAAAATTGTCGAAAAATAAATTTATATAATTGAAAAAAAAATGTGAAAAATAAATATTTAAAAATATAATAAAAAATATTATCAATTACTTATTAAAATTGTAAAAAAAAAATTATATTTAAATACAAATTATTTTCTGAAACGATTTATAGCATATCATAAAATAAATTAAAACAACGATCATAAATAATTGTTGCCCACTTCACATGACATTTGAACTGAAATTACAAACAATCACTACCACCACCTCAACCACCGCCATGGTTGCCGGAAAACGCCAAACGAAGAACAAACCCGATGACCAAAACCGGAACAACAATCTCTTTGCATTAATCTCCGATGTCACAACCACCGCACAATCCTTCCTCTCACAAAACGACCTCACTCTCCTCCCTTCCCAATCTCTCCTCCTCGATTCCCTAATCTCATCAACTTCCCATTCTCTCTCTACCCTCCTCAAACCCCCACACCCACTTTCTCTCTCCTCACCCCAACCACAAACCTCCTGGTTCCGCCGTTTCATTTCCTCCACCTCCATCTCCGACTCACGCTGGCTCGACGCTTTCCGCATGTCGAACCCCTCTTTCTTCCACCTCCTCGATCTCCTCTCCCCTTCCATCACCTCTTCGTTCCCACAAATTTCCCCTGACTGTGCCCTAGCCGCCGCCGTTTTCAGATTAGCTCACGGCGCCGGCTACACTTCCGTTGCGCGACGGTTCGGAATTTCTCCGGCTGACGCTTGCCGTGCTTTTTTCACTGTCTGTAAAGCGGTTAACGATAATTTGGGGAATTTGTTCGAGCTACGCACTGATTCAAATAGGGTTGTGGAGGGTTTTGGGTTTAACACGATTCCCAATTGTTTTGGTGTTCTGGGTTTGGTTGGTTTTGGAATTGAAGATGAAATTTCGGGTAAAAATGAGTTTTTGATGGTTCAAGCATTGGTTGATGCTGAAGGGAGATTCTTAGATGTTTCTTCTGGGTGGCCGAATTCAATGAAACCCGAAACAATTTTGCGAGAAAGTAAGCTTTTTCATGATATCGAGGAATCACGCGAATTGTTACAAGGATCATCTTATAAGCTAAGTGATGGAAGTTTGATTCCTCAGTATATTTTGGGAGATTCATGTTTTCCACTTTTGCCTTGGCTTTTAACACCTTATAATAGAGTGAATGAAGAAGATAGTCTTAGTTCAGCTGAAAATGCATTCAATTGTGCTCATAGTCGTGCAATGGGGATGTTTGAGGATGCTTTTGGGAGGCTTCGAACTCGGTGGCAGCTTCTATCGGATTCGAGGAAGTGGAAAAGAGACTGTGTTGAGTATTTGCCGTTTGTTATTGTTACTGGTTGTTTGTTGCATAATTTTCTTATTAAATGTAATGATCCTTTGCTGAGAGATAAAGGTGTGAGTGGTGTGGAAAAGGAAGGGGATTTTGTTGCTTCTGTGGGAGTTGTAGATGAGAGTGCAGTGAGGATAAGGGATGCACTTGCTTTGCATTTGAGTAGAGGGAGCATCAAAAGATGAATGCTTAGGTTAGAGATGATCTATGTATTGCAAATGAAACAATGTATGGTTATTAAGTTTGAATTTGATGCCTTTTTGTATATAGCATAATGTCATGTTCTAGGTTCTTGTTGGTTACTAGTATCATTTAAACATGAATTCAATTGTGAAAAACAGATTTGAGAATGCTCTGAAGTTGCAAAGAATATGTAGTTAAACTTTCTATAACTAATCTAATCATTGTAGGTTAAACCTTATATTACAAGCATTAACACTATAGTAAGATAACCAAATACAAACAAAAGACCAATAGAAGCAAAAGAATCAGTATGTACAAGTTGTCAATTATCGAGACACGACGACTTGAATCTGTGCATTTCCGAGCGGACAGAAGCTATATCGTCATGGTTTAAAACTGTCATTGCAAATCTACATTACTACAGGATTGAACCTTCTACATGTTCCTCTAACTTGATGCTGCATATGATGCATATCTCACCCTTCTTTTAGTTTCTGAGAGGTGAAAGTGGATGCTCTGCTCATTAACATTTACTAGCTAAACACTGCAACCAACATGATAGCATACCCCCAATGCCATAACCCGATAAACTCTCTTCTCTTCTTTGTACAACTCGAATAAACTCGTTTGAGCTTAAGATCCCATCACGGTTGGCATCAAACACATGAAATATTATGTCAACCACATTATCTGTAATATCTATGCCACAAACCTGCATGAACATTACATGATATCGTAATAATGTTATTCATGAATTAAAAAATGATCGGTAGATTACCGCTGTAAAATTATATTTAGGTCTAATAGGTAAGTATTAGTACTTGAGATGCTGCTCTTTGAAAATCATTTTTTGCCAGCACTCCATTAACTTTTCCATAACTGAATATGGCCAGAGAGAAGGCCTGCAACTTCTTGCGCAATTCTGCGAAAGCTTTGAACTCCTCGAACGTAATTCTTTTGTCTCTTATGTGTGGCTTGTTGTCTAATTCGTCGACTCTATCCAGCAGTTTGTTTATGTGATTGATATCTGCAGATGCAACCAAGGACAGTGCGAAATCTTTGGCTGAAATGGTTCCTCTTTTTTTGTGATCATAATGTGAAAACTCTAATTGCAAGATCTGCAAATTAATTCATGGTTAATGCAGAGTAATATATGTTGCGATGCAAGATCACGAGGTTGAGAGGCTTGCACACCTCATCATGTAGTTCTCTTAAGAATTGAACAAACTTGTCATGTTGCAGGCAGTTCATTCCGTCTTTGCCAAAAAAATGCTCCAAGAGACCGCCGTTTTCTACTGAAATTTTAACGCCGAGGCGTCGTCCGTCTCTGTGGTTAGCCCCTTGTCTGTTTTGTGATCGCATCAAGGTCATAACTTTCTTGAATTCTTCCCTATCTATTTCTCTGTTGACAACACAACGCACAAAGCTCAATGTAATGTAGGTCATAAACATAGCTTATGATATTATTGAAAGGAAATGAGAGGATTCCTACCCGTTATTGTCGATATCAAACATTTTAAACGCGACCGAAAAGCTGGATTCTGGTATACTGAGAAGAGTAACAAAAAATATGTACCTAGTATCAAAAAACAAGTTTTTCTTATCAAAAGTACAAATAAATTAAGCTCTGAATCTGAAATAATGCTACTCATATTTCTCATCACAGATTCTTCAAGCAAATAAAAGAGACAACAAATACTCACTCTGGAAAAGAAATTAGTCCATCATTATTCGTGTCAAAGAGCATAAAGAATTTAGAAGGATCACATTGCAACGCGCCGGGAATTTGCTCCCCTCTTAAAAAACCCTCTCTAACACGGCTCGATTCAGAAGGAGGAAAGACAGGAACAACAGCACGCATCAAATCTGCAGGTGTCATAAAAATCTCACCACCAGCGGTTCGAATTGACGCAAAATACTCGTATACCTGAAATCAAACAATGTGTCAGATAATGAAACATTCAAGACTAACATTTTCCCGGTTTTAAGTAAATCGTTTAAACGCTGCCAAGATTATTACCTTTTCTGGTGGACTTTGCAAGCGAATCCGTTTTTCATAATTGAAAAACACTCTTCTCCTAAAACCATCTGCACCAAAACAAAAACACATAAACCATAAGTGTTTGCAACAAATCATATATAACAAGAGATTGAAAATATTCGAACATGAATGAAAGAAAAACAAGAGTTACCATTGAAGAGGAACTTAGATTTATTTCCATAGTTTGGTTCAAACTGATCCTCACTAGCATAATCGGAGAAAGAATGCAAAGAGTTATTATTATCATTAGCACCAGAAGAAGATAAAGAGGACCAATACCAAAAACCTAATGTAGACCCAACAACCGCAACTCCAGAAGTTATTGATCTAAGAAAATACTCAAAATCTCCATCATTTCTGGATCCACCAAAAGAGCTCAATGTAGAAGACGAAGACGATGACGTGGTGCGTTGTGATTGGCTACACAACGGCCTAATGTTATGCCTTAAAGACTGTTGGAATCTTCTGCCCCAAGAAAACATGCTAAGATTGAGTTTGGCTTCAAAAAACTAAAACATGGAACCAAAACATACGTAGATAAAAAACATGTAAAATGTTCCTAGTTAAGGTTGAAGGTTGAAATTTGAGGTTGTAAAGAGAAGAAAACGTTTGAGAGGGAACAATGGTGATTAATCATAATGTACAAACGGATTAAACGGAAAATGTATGGATTTTAACATCTTACTCAGATTGTAACTTACCAAATTTGTTTGTGGTTCTAAAAATTATAATTATAACTATCAATTATTTTTGGAGTAATTTTAGCTATGAGTTTCATCATGTTTCATTCATAATCAATGTAGGTTAGTATGTTACTATAATTAATTCTTATTAGTTTTTCTAAAATATGTTTTGTCAAAATAAATGTTTTATGTTCTTAGATAATGAAAATTAAAGTATGGCCATTTTGAAATTTTAATTTGTTAGAGTTTTTATTAATTTATATTTATGAGTATTCAAAGGTAGTGGAAAATGCAGATGTATTTAAACAAGTACAATAAATATGTACTTGGTAAGTAGAGGAGCTACTAGTATTGTTTTTTTTATTATTTTTTTTTTCAGTTTTAAGTCAATTACCTAAAAATTCAATTCGCCATTAATATTTCACGTGGTATCAGTTGGATTCGCCCATGTTTATACCTATTTCTCTGTCAACTCCAGTGCAGCTAAGGTGCATAATTTTGATACTTAAAGTTTGAACTGTTGCTACAGCTTTGAAGGAAATAAAAGTAGATAACTTTTAGGTGAATCAAAGGGTAATAATAGTATTTCACGTTGGTGCATTTTTTGCACTTTTGAAAAAAAATTATTTCCAGAATTTTGGCGCATATACATATAGTACACCATACTTATTACTTAAACATATTATAAGATCACAAACATATAGTAATACACATTTAATCATGTTCGTATGTAAAAACAACTAATCACATGAAATGGTTAAGATGAAAAATATCAAAATCAATGTATGAAACCACAAGTCATGTTTTACAGGCAAAACTTGAAAACATTTGTGAATAATATATCATTCTCTTCTAAGATCTTTAATTCTCTTCTTATTTTATAAAATTGTTGTTTGATTAGAGGTTTTGTGAAAATATTTGCCTGTTGACTAAGAGTTTCAACAAAAGTAATTTCAACACTCCTTTTTAGTACATGGTTCCTTAAGAGGTGGTGTTTGATGTCTATGTGTTTTGTCCTACGATGTGAGTGAATGTTTAGTCAAATTTATGGCACTTGTGTTTTCACAACTTAGAGGAATGCATCTCAAATTTAAGCCATAATCACACAGTTGTTGTTTTAACCAAAATACTTGTGCACAACAACTTTATGTAACTATGTAATTTGTTTCTGCAGTGCTTAGGAAAACACATGCCTTTTTTTTGCAAGACCATGATACTAATGCATTTCTTAAAATATGACATGTTTCGGTTGTGTTTTTCTATCAATTTTAGATCCTACATAGTCGGGATCTGAATAACTAACTAAATCATATAAACTGTCTTTAGGGTACCATAACCGGCCTACATTGATGTTCCTTTAAGATATTTCATGATTATTTTTATAGAAAATAGATGTGATTCTTTAGGGCATGATTGATATCTAGCACACAAACACACATTAAACATGATATCAAGTTTATTATAAGTAAGATAAAGTAAGGATCTAGTCATACCTCGATACTTCGTTATGTCAATGGGTGTTCCTGATTCATCTTGATCAACATATATATGTGCTTGAGCTTATAAGAGTGGAAATTACTTTGCAGTTATCTATGTCAAATCTCTTAAACGTTCTTTGTAATATTTTGATTGATTTATGAGTATGTCATTCTTTGTTTATTTGATTTACAACCCAAAAAAGTAATTTAATTTCCCTATCATGGACATCTCAAAATATCCTTGCATCATATTTAAGAACTCTTCCCATAAGATTTCATTTGTGGAGAAAAAGTTTATGTCATCAACATAGATTTGTATTAATAAAGTATGATCATCAATCTTCTTCATAAATAATGTTGTGTCCACCTTTTCTTTTTCGAAACCTTTTTCACAAAGAAAGTTGTTTAGTCTACCATATCAATCCCTTGGTGCTTGCTTCAAATCATGGAGGGATTTCTTTAATTTAAACACATAAAAGGGATTCTTGAGATCTTCAAAACCTGGAGGTTGACTTACATATACTTCTTCATGTATGTGTCCATTTAAGAAGGAACTTTTAACATCCATCTGATATAACTGAAAAATTTAAAAAACATGTATATGCCAACAATAATCTAATAGCCTTTAATCTTGGTATAGGGACTTGATTGTAGCCTTGTGCTACTTATCTACCATTATTTCTTATAATGATGTCATTTTTATCTAGTTGATTTTTAAAGATCCATTTTGTTCCAATAATGTGTTTATAGGGACTAAATCTCAAACTTTATTTCTTTCAATTTGATTTAGTTCCTCTTGCATAACTAGAAACTATTGTTCATCTTCTAATGCATCTTTAAATTTAGAAGTTTCTATTTATGAAACAAAAGTCATGTTTAAGAAAGTATCTTTAAGATTCAGTCTAGTAGATACTCTCTTGTTTATGTCTTCAATGATGTTATCAATTTAATGAACGCGATGAGTCATCCATTCTTGAGGTAGATCGTTATGAATTTTCTCTTGGTGTGCTACTTCATTTTCAAGTTGCATCTTATCTTGTTCATTGTGTTCATCATTGTTGTTGATGTCATTTGGTGCATCATCTTCATCAATATGAGCAACTTTATCCTCCAAGGAGGGGTTTGTTTCATCAAAAGATGCATGAATAATTCTTCGATAGTGAGGGTTCGCTTATTGAAATTTCTATAAGCCTTACTAGCACTAATACAAAAAATACCTTTTTAGTAAAGGTTGTTAAGTCAGTTCACCCACCACTTGACTTAAGAAGTAAAGCGGTGGCAATTCCATAAATATTTGTAACTTAGTTAGGTCAGGTGCATTTAAAACTGACTTAACAAATATTAAATTAAAAAAATATATAATTCACATTAAATTTCTTAAGTCACACTAACTGACTTAAGAAGTCAATTTATTAAGTCAGGTGTCACCGTTGTTTCCTTTTTCAGCAATCCAGAAAGTACATCTACACATAAAATAAACAAGGAGAGAGAGGGTCCCTTTAGCGAGGGCTCTTCTTAGGATAGAATTTTCTCCTAGGTTTTTCGTTAAAAAGAACTTGGTACAACACTAAAGAAATGCATCTTCTGATAAGTTTCACCATTCTCACAGGGAAACCCATCGCTTTCACCATTCCTTCCATGAAATCTTATTCCACTCTGTTGTACGCTTTCAACATATCCATCTTGAGAGCCATAACCTTTATTTACCTTTCTTCTTCTTCTTTATGCAGCGAAGGCATTCCATCACAATTAGGGCATTATGTGTGATTAATCTCCCTTTAAAAAACACACTTTATTTTTTATCATAGAGCTCTGGCAGAATTTTACCTTATTAGTTATTGTCTTGGTAATCAAATTTATGAAAACATTGCACAAAATAATAGGCCTGAACTCTTTTGGGGACTATGGGTTCTTATACTTTAGGATCAACACAATACACGTTTGGTTCAGCTCCGATGGTTCGTGTTTGTCGTTTAGAATATCTAACACCATCTTTATGACCTCACTGCCCATACTATGCCAATATCTTTGGAAGAATAAACTTGGGAGTCCATCCAGTCCTGGATCCTTTAAGGGATGCATATGGAGAAAAGCTTCATCTACTTCTTGCTCCGAGAAATTTTCTTCACACCATTCCTTATGTGTTGCGTTAAGCTTTCCTTTGACCACCTCACAAGTACTCTAGATATTTGTAGGAGAAGAGGAGGAGAATAGCTCTGAAACACAACCATTTATCGCCATAATCCTTCTGAAGTTGTTAGACCAGATGCCACATTTTTCTTTTGTTCTGTTCTTTATGGAAGCCATAGATTCTGGAGAAAACCCAAAGGTGGACTTATTCATCATCTATGATAGACCCACTAATGTGGTTAAGGGAAAAAGAGCATATTGTAACTCTTGTGTTATCATTCCACATCAGAGATCAGTACCTCCTGGCCTACCCTCTCTTTGCCTAAATCATTGTAGCCCACAATAAAGTTTTGATCAAAACCATACTTATTTTTGATAGCAGGCATCTCTTGGTCTTTTGTATGAGTTTCCATCCAAAAGATTAGGTTGGAATTTTCCAAACGAGTGAGCCTTTGTAAGGCTCGAACTGCACGGGTATTTCTTAACCCCTATAGTACTAGCTTAACAACTTCATTGGTTTAGACGGTGTTGGTCATCCAACACCACCTCTAAATTTTGAGATTTAACTTCCTTCTGCTCCTGACCTTGTTTCCTTTTCTTAATATAACTTTCCGGCTCTTCTGGTGATCCCTCAATAATCATCACATCATCCAATTGTCTCTTTCCTTTTTCAAACACCACGATCTTCAATTTATCTCTAGTTTCCCTCTTCTATGATATCTGCCAACTCCATTTCTTCCCTTTGGTCTTTCCTTGATTTTCTGCTGAGCCCTCTACATTATCGTTACTAGTGACAGCCACCACACCCAAGGATTCAACCACTATTTCAATTTCTAACTCATTTTCCTTCGAAACCACTTTTCGCGTTTTCTGTTCTCCTTCATGCTTCCTTATTTTTTCTTGCAGCTGCACTACTTCACTCTCCCCTCATTCCTCTCTCTCCTTAGTTTCAAATTTGCTTTGACTTGAATACACGTTGAAAAGGCTTTTGCTGCATGTGCCTGAATTGGAATAGAACATGTTTTTGTTAAGATTTTGAGGTTCCACCCAATTCTTTAGTCTCAAAGCTCCCACTATAGTATTTGTGAAGGCATGCGCGTTGAAAGTGTTTTGGTCCAGTGTTTCCTAGCTAGAGCTCTTTGGAAAATTTCTTCGCCACTAATTTCCTTTATTGCCGCCATAACCCCCTTCTTCTTCCTTCGTTAGTGGAATGTTTTTCCATTTCTCCATACTTGAAACTTATAAATAGTGAGAGTGAAAAGATAACTTGGATTGGATGAAATTAACAAAACAAAAACAAACTGCAAAAACCCTAAGAATTAAGGTGAGAGGAAACAACGAAGGTGTGGGAAGAAACCAAGAAAAATGGAGGGAACTACCATAAACCCTAAGGAAAATGGGGAACAAGATAAGTTTTTAGAGAGAGAGAGAGAAGGGAGAAGAAGAGTGTGCCTTCTCACTAGAAACACGTGGAACTTGGTCTGAATCCTACACCACTTCTAATACAATAAAAAGTATAACAACTATAACAATTTTTTATATATGCGAAACATATCACGTTTAATTTAAAATCTTGGAAAAACATTAGTGAAACATTTATTCTTAACTCAAATATTTAGTATTTTTAGTTTTAATTGAAATTTTTTTGGAAATTTTTTTTATTGTTTATATATAACCGATTTTGGTAATTTTCAAAAAATTTAGAATTTGTTTTTCAAAATACCAAAAAATAACAAAATATAAATTCTAACAAGAATAAAAAAAATTTAAATACAATTCTTTAGGTGTATTTTTTACTATTTTCTAAGGAGAATATGACAAATAATTTTAAATATTGTTTAATGGGAAAAATAGGGAAAAAATTGTATATATATATATATATATATATATATATATATATATATATATATATATATATATATATATATATATATATATATAATGAAATTATATTCTTCTCATAGTTTTATTACAAATAATAAAAATCACATCTAAAAGTAGTTTTCTCTAAAATAAAATTGTGTTCATGAAAAAATTGTAGGGGTTTGAATTGCACATGTTGTAGCGCAAGTTAGAAAAAAACTCAACATATCCTAAGTCTATTGAAATGACCTTGATGTCTATGTCTTGATATAGTAGTTTTATATTTTATTACACATTTACACTACACCCATCTTATTTTATCTCATCAATTCTGACTTTACTTCCTAGACGAATTGAGTTAATTCATTGAACCACAATAACAAACACCAACATGGGAAACTTGACATAAAAGTTAATTATGTCTTTTTCTCTCCCTTGTTTTTTTCTTGTCCACAGTACAACCGTTATTATTGTTATTAATTATTAATTACATCTAATTATAGTGGACAGGTATGTGAGCTAAATAATAGGGTTTGAAATATTCAAAGTGGAAATCAATTTTGGACTATTGTTTCTAATTTGATTGACAAATTTATGTAGTAGGTTACCAAATTGATTTGTCTTAACTACTTCCTTTTTCTTGGGTCCCTGATTACTACAACACAATTTATGTCTCTTTTAAGTCTTAAGCTAACGTGGTTCAACAGCTTTTCATAAAGAATCACTTATAATTTAGACCCTATTCATGGTTAGTGAAAAGTTACCTATCTACATACAGTAATAGTTATGCTAGAAAAAGTTTCATAACTGTTTAAGTGAGCTATAGTTTCATAGAGACTCACTTATAATTTGGACCCGGTTCTACTATTTTTCAAAACAGCTTAATAAACTTCAAAAAAATGTATTGACTAAAGTATTAAACAAAAGTAAGTATATTATAATTTAATTCAGAATTTTTTATTTAAAACGTTTGAAAAATTAAAATTAAGTTTTTTAAAAAAATATTATTCAAGTGTTTTTATGAATTCAAAAAATCCCCATTAATAATTTTTCGTATGGTCTCAATGAATATTAGATTAATCTTACAAATCAAAGTTAAATGAGATATGGAGGATCACGGTTCAATTCTCATGATTGTAATTAGAGGAGAGTTGGAATCACTTACGGTCCAGTGGATCGGATACTTATTGTGACTAAAAAAATTAAAATATATATAATAAGATTTTTAAAGATCATAAATAAAATTTAAAATTTAAAGAAAATTTATCTGAATATTTTAAATTTAAAACAGACATAATTAGCATATGTCTAATAAAAGAAAAACTTTTATTTATTTTAAATTTCTTAAAAATTTTGAAATTTGTAACATAAGCAACTCCGATTCAAAAAATAAATATTTGAACAATTTTATATATTAAAATATACCATTTTGATAAAAAAAATGAAATGAATATATTTAAATTTCATAATAAAATCTCTTCTAATTTGGGAAAAAAAAACTAGATACCCATTATTTAGTTTTAAAAATAATATTCTATTTTAATTAAGAAATTTGAATTCCAATTTAACCATAAATTTGTTAAGAGAGAAATTTGCAACCAATTGTGATAGTTTATTTGAGTCAAATAATATATGATTCTTGTTACAAATCATTTCAATTATCTTAATCTTAGAATTTAAAGTGTACAATTATACTCAAAACTTTAGTCTAGATTTCTCTTGGTTCATAACACAACAAGATTTAAAGATTATTTTAGAAAAAATTGACACAACATATAGCATCAATGATAGCCCAGACTTTCCCACAACAAACTATTGGCCGTTGTCATTCTCAATCTCAACTACCAACCAAATTTCTTCAAAAAAACAAAAACAACTACATAACAAACTCCCCATTAATTCCCCAAAAATTAACAAAAAATAAATAGCCATATACCCACCACATTTATCCACACCTCCTTATCTATCCACCTTATAAAAATCACAATCCTCTCATATCTAACCTTACATCATCACCATCATAATCCATGGATTGGTTCTCATGGTTATCAAAAACCACTCTTGACCCTTCACTCATCTATGACTATGGCCTCATCTTTGCACGCAACGAGCTTCAACTACAAGATGCATCTTATTTCAACCATGAGTTTCTACAAAGCATGGGAATCTCAATCGCCAAACATAGGTTAGAGATTCTCAAACTTGTCAAAAAAGACCAACATCACCTAGAGTCACTACAACAACAACCTAAGAATCTCTCAAGTGTCATCAAAAAGTGTCTCAAAAAATGCATGAGCAAATTTGTTTCTCGCGACGACAACGACGTCAAGAGAAACACGAACGCGGTTTTACCGACGGTTTTACGTGAACCGAATTGCTATCAAGGGGAAAAATGGAAAGGAGGGAATCAGAAGCCGGTTTCAATGTGTAGAAGCAGAACAATGCCGTATTCAGGGCCATTAGATGGAAGAATGATGCATGATAGAAAATTTGTTAGCAATAAAGCATTGAAGTTATCTGGGCCTATTGATGGAAGAATGATGAATGAGAGGATGGTGTATACCAATAGAAGCCCATTGAGAAATAGGCCCATTGATGGAAGGTTTACAGGAACAATCAAAAGCCCAAGAGTGTCTGGGCCTTTTGATGCTAAAATGTTGTTTGAGATTAATAGAAGCCCAACAATTACTAGGGCTTCTGTTGAAACGGATAGCCCAATGGGCTATTGTAGTCCATATAATAAGCCCAAAGATGAGTTTGATTTGGATGAGGAGCGTAAGCTTTGGCCTACACTCTTTGATCTTAATCCAACTTGATTTATTATTTTTATTTTTTTGTATTTTTTTCTTGTGTGATTCAACGGTGAGTGAAGAAAGGACATTTTTTCCTCTTCTTTTAGTTAGTAGTTTATGATAGTAAAGTAATAGTTAGTGTGAAATTTATTGTGTTGTTGGAAGAAAAAAGTTTTCTTGTATTCATTGGTTTTCTAATTACTTTGTTTATACATTATTTTGAGTTGGATTTGACTCATAGTTTAATGATTCGTGGAAAATTTGTTTGAACTCGCAAAGTCTTTTCACATGGCTTATTTTAAGGGTAACTCTGTAATATATATATATATATATATATATATATATATATATATATATATATATATATATATATATATATATATATATATATATATATATATATATAGAGAGAGAGAGAAAGTGTATCTTTCATGTGAGAGTGAGAAGAAGAATTAACAACCGTTTGATTAAAATAAATGATTAAAATTTAATATCTCGTCACGTGATTTTTTTTTCCAATTGAAAACAGTTGAGACAAAAGAGGATCACGTGTGTGTGTATATATATATATATTAGGGGTGGCAAAACGGGCCGCCCGCCTTGCCCGCCCCGCCTTATGCCCGCCAAAAAACGAGTAGGGCAGGCATGCCCGCCAAGTAAAATGGACATCAAAATCATGTCCGCCCCGCCAAGATGGCGGGTTGACAGGCGGCGGGCTTACCCGCCTATTTTTATTTATATTTTTTTAATAGATTAATATGCTTTTTTTAACTTTTAATTAAACTTTTCACTTATTTTTAAAACAATTTTTTATAAAAGTAATTTTTTAACAAATTTACTCTAAAAAATATTACATATATTTATAAATAAATGTATAAAATAAATCATCAAGAATTGCAATTAATAGAATTAACTAAAAAAAGAGTGAGTTTTGGAGGAGGAGCGGGTTTTGGCGAGCGGCGGGCTTTGGCGGGGCGGGTATGGCGGGCGGCGGGTTTTGGCTGGACGGGCTTTGGCGAGCGGGGAGCCTAAAATTCAAACCCAACCCGCCAATTTTTGGCGGGTGCGCGGACGGCCCGGCGGGCCCCGGCCCGTTTTGCCACCCCTAATATATATATATATATATATATATATATATATATATATATATATATATATATATGAGAATGCCATATTTATATGAGAATGTGAGAATGAATCTGAATCATTGGATTTTAAAATAAATTGTGGAGATTATGGGTCTGTTTGGTAAAAATAGCGGTTGGCTGATAAGCTAGCTGATAGCTTATAGCTTATGACTGATGGTTGATGACTGAAGCCTTATAGCTTATAGCGGATGGTTGAGACTGATAGCTTATAAGCTAATTGAAGTGTTTGGTAGCGGTTCAATTAACTTATAAATGTAAAATGACATAAAAGATATTTAATATATAATTATTATATTTTAAATAAAAAAATTATAAGGGTTGAAAATGGATATTAATTAAAATAATAAGGATAAAAAAGGAAGAAAAAATAATAAGCTATAAGACATAAGCTAAAACGGTATTTAAAATAGCGTCTGGAAAATAAGCTATAAGCTAGTAAAATAAGCTATAAGTTCGTGATGAAAAGATTGTTACCAAACGGGTCTAAATTATTATATGAACTTATAAGACATAAGACATAAGCTATAAGCTCGAAAATATGTCTTATCAAACAGAGTCTATGTGTGAATTATTTTTTTTCTCTCCTACATCATTTATTTTAATAATGGAGGAGAGAGAAAAAAAGATTCACACATAATCTCCACCATTTATTTTAAAATCCAATGGTTCAAATTCATTCTCACATTCTCATATAAAAAAATTCTCATAATATATATATATATATATATATATATATATATATATATATATATATATATATCCTTTTACACTGTCACTGAATCATAATCGTTAAATTTTTATATAAGTTTGATTTTTTTTAATTATATACAAAATATTATTCGTGAATGGTTATGATCCAATAACCGTGTAAAATATTTTACACCATAATAATATTTTCTTCTTTTATTCCATGATTACTGATCTCTTAACATTTTATTTCAACTATAACTTCTTTTCTTTTTTCTTTTTTCTTTTTTTACTTTTAAACACCTAAAATGTTCATTGTAATTTTTGAATAAAAGAATTTGAAAAATAGTTTTAGAGCTTTAGAAAAATTCTTCAAAATTAATATTTATTTATTATTCTATATAAAAATTCCTTTTTAAAATAAAAAAGTATCTATTTTTTTCTACTCATCCCTCTCTAAAAGTTCTCCCATTTTTTTCATCCAAATTCACATAGTCTAACATATTGTTTAGTACATATCAAAATGGAGGGAAGAGAGAAAATAGGAAATAGAATTTTTATTCAAGTAACACTCATACTTTTTGTGACTTTGCTTTTGCTTTTGTTTTTATACGTAATATATATATATATATATATATATATATATATATATATATATATATATATATATATATATATATATATATATATATATATATATATATATATATATATATTTTGTAACTTTTTATTTTATTTAATCAACCTCTCTAAACAAATAAACAAAATGATTAATAAAATATGTAATGGCTTGCATAAAACAAATTAAAATACTAATGTAAGAAATTAAATAATCTAAACCATTAAATTCTATATTTATTTTTATATTTCTTTCCTTTCAATTTTTCTTCACTTTCACATTTAACAAAAAAAATTAAAAAAAAGTCCATCTCACTTTCTCCTCTTTTTCTTCTCATATTCAATCCTTTCACTATCTCTCCTTCAATTTTCTATTTTTATTCAAACAAAATTTAAAGGATGGAAATGTAGCTGGACTCCACTAAGTCATTAAAAAAAATCATATTAAGAAAGAAACAATGTCCCACTTTTCATTGTTTAATGATGTATTAACCTACTTGATGAAAAATGTGTCTAAATGTCTTTCATATTTAAAAATTTGAGGTTACTTGGTGTCTTCCAATACTTGGTCAAATAAGTCAAATAAATCTTTAGATATTGTGAGCACCATAGAACCGTCGGTAGAAGATTCAATTTGACCTGATCAAGCATCACATAGCATATTTTAAGAATAACTTTGTAAACTAGTGTGTAACATTTAAATACAAATTGTAATCTATATTTGCTAAATTTGAATAATAATAAATTAAATACCATAGTCACTCTTAAGTAACAAACGTAAATAAATTTTGTTGCCCAAGTCATTGGTCAAATTTTGTATGTTTTTCTTTGTGTTTCTCACCTATATGTTTTCTTTTAAATTATGGTTCATGTTGCATTTTGTTTCAACAAATGTTACTAAACCTACAATTTTTTTTTTCTTAAGGGGATAGAAATGTTACACACTCAAATTTTTCACACTTAATATGTGGCTAAATAGGACCTCATAAAATATTTATAATAGTTAAATTATAGGCAGATAAAGCCTATATTTAATTTTTCGTGATTAAACTAAGATTAATCTACACAGGGCCTCCGAAAAAATTGAGACGACTCTGACTACAATATACTAAATATATTATCTAGTGGTAAAGACTTAAGTCTTCATATTATGTTTTTTTCTAGTCACTTCTAGTATAAATCAATTTTAGATATCCTATTTATTCAAAATTCATTTCCATCACCACATAACCAAACACACTAGAATCTCTATATATTGGATGCACCATTGAACAAAGATGCTCCAATTTAATAAAATCTCACATATAAGAAGCTCACATTTAACAATATCTAATACACATATACCAAGATTTTGTCAAAACAAAAATACACACAAAAGAAGCTCACTAATTATAGCACATCACATATGGAAATATTTGATCATTCTAAGTATCTGATAGATTGAATTCCTATACATTCAGATTATTTAACTTTCTCACTACTCAGTAATAAATACCACAGCCCTGCTGCTAAACATGCATCATAAAAAAGCATTTTCATAGTGAAATACAACAAGTCCCCAGCTTCATTCCCCCGAAACAAGTGATTCCGCGCGTGCCGGAGCCAAACATACTGTCTAATATCTACACCGATGATGATCAGCCATATATATCCATTACAGTAATAGCACATCAAGAAACACGACCACAATAGACCGGGTTCGAATCATCTACAACAAGTCACAAACCGATAGGTTAAGAGATAAACGATTATCTTTCTTAACCTAACGGTCTGCAGCAGACTGCACCATAAAATTGACTGTAGAGAGTTTATTTTGCAACAAACTTATCATATGAACTAAGGAGTAATCTTTCACTGGCATGTTACTTGAGGCAGCCTGAAAGAGCCACCGGCGTAAAGCATTTGGTAAACGGGCTTAATTCGTATGCTCAAGATAATGCTGGAGACTGTACCAGCAACGCACACAGCAGCAAGGACCAGAAACGTAATCCTAAAACAATCTGGACCGACACATGAAGCACTTGAAACAACGAAACCGAGTGCTTGTTGCTTTGCCAACTCACTGTCGTATATACGTCCGGCTAGAAGCGCTGAGAAAAGTAATGCGCCAAGTGGATTACCTAATGACATGAAGTTGAAGAATAAGCCAAAGTGCTTCAAACCAAAAAGCTCTGAGACTGTTGGAATCAGTATTGAAAATTGTACACCGTAACAGATGCCGAGAAATCCAACTGCTGGATAAAGTGTTCCTTTGATGGCATGTGCGAATAGAAGATACAAGATTATCATGATTATCTGTGTGCATGTCATCCAAACCGTCCGTGGGATCGTTCTTGTCCTGCAAATGGTCAACACAGCAGAGTTATACATCAACTCCATTTGACAGCAATATGACGGATTACGGCGCAATCAAAAGTATATCATCGAGTCAATCTATCATCAAGTGTTAAAATTACCTGACAAAATGTTCAGAAACAACTCCTCCACCGAGGCGCCCGACGAAATTGAAAAAACTGAAAACCGAGAGTAAGATAGTGATATCTTCAACACCTTGAGCCGCACCTACTTGAGCCAGATTATTAATAACAGTAACACCAGTTCCAACACCAGCGAAATAAACAAAAAATAAAAGCCAGAAATCAGCCTTAACCAAGGCCTCCAAAAACGTAAAATCTTCCCCTCTTCTCGGCCTTCTCTTTTTCGAAGGTACTACTGCTCCTTCACCCTCAGCAAGAAGCATACCAATCTCAGATGAACTATCAGCGTCATTTAAACTACCAAGCACATTAGCCGACGAAGACACATGTAAAAGGGGTTTCGTGTTTTCTTCTTCTTTGCTTTCAACTACCTCATTCTCTTCTGATTGAGTGACTTTTTGAGGAAAGAGTGTCATCTTTACAGGAATAGCAAGTGGAGCCGCGAGAAGAAGAATCATCACAGCCACCAAAACATAAGACACGGTAGAATCAATATGGAGAATGTAATCGAGTGTCGTAGTTACAAGTAAATATACACCTAAGGCCACACTCGAACCTTGGATGAAAAGAAAATACCATTTTTCCGAAGAACTCTCACCGGTAACTGGTGTACAAGGACGAACGAGAAACATTACAGTAAAGCACAAAACAGGAATTCCAATGGCAAGGAACAAGAGAAAATTTGAAGGAGAATTATGAAGAAGTGCCCTGAAGATTTCGGTGAAAACCGCGGCACTGATCCCTCCATAACCTTTTAGTATACCTGCAACTGTTCCTCTACTTACAGGAAAATTTCTCATGTTTGTCACAAGAAGAGCAGTGGTCAACCATGCACAACTGTTGGTAGCAATAACAAGTGCAAACCATAGCTGCAAATATGGTAAAATGATATCAATATGTGCACAAAAGAGACTAATTTCTTGTTTAGGAGCATGTCGTACACATGGTTTTAAATTGCAGTCCACAACCGCAATTACAGACGTAATATTGTTGATGCAGTAGTCTCCACAACCGCTTCAGCCGAAAGTTCATTGTGAATGAAAATCATGCGACCGACCGCTATTACAAATCGCATCAGACAATTTCAATTTCACATATGTTTCTTCAAATACTTTCATCAAAACTTAAACTTCAAAATTCCAAAACTTAATTAATGTTTCTTCAAGTATTTTCATCAAAATTTAAAATTTAAAATTTCAAAACTCAATTTACTTAACTTATTATTTCATTTCAATTATTAAAAAAATGAATCTAAAAGTTCCAAGAAATCAAAAATCATGAGTCAAGAAATAAATACAAAAAGGGAATCTCAAATTTGATAAATACTTTGATTATTCACAACAAAACACCTTTATTTTGTCTCTTTCTCCAAAACCTCAGATCAAGTTCTACTATGTTGTTGTGTCATGTGTGTAACTTCAGATTTTGTTTTTCTCAGATCAAGATTTTATTATGAAATAAAATAAAATAAAAAATAAAAGACAACAAACCAAGAAGAAGATGAAGTTGTTTACCAGAGGATAAGGAAGTGAAGGAAGTGTTTGTGAGACAGAAAGCCATAGAAGACCAAAACCAAGGAAAGAGAAAAGACCACCAATGAAAAGCATAAGCCAAGGAGGGAACTTGTTGCAAACAATACCAGGAAGAAGACCAACATTCTCACCAATATCATTAGCAACACCAAGAAGAGAAACCTGTCTTTGATTGAAACCAAGAACAGATTTGAAGGAAGGTGAATAGAGAGGGAATGTGTAAGCGTTTCCTACGGCTATTTGAACCCAAACTGCAGCTCCAAGTCCTACCCAAGGTGGCCTTGTTCCTCCCTTGAGCTTCGTCATGGAGATTCTTCTGTTATGAGGTTTGTTTGTTTTTGTTGTTTGTGTGAAAATGATCAAGAGTTAAAGACAATGATGATGATGATGGAAGAACAAGAACAGAAAACACAGCATGGATTGAAGGGTCGGTGTCAGAATCGGAGGTTTTAATATGTGGCATGTGCTTGTTTACTAATAATACTGATATTTCTGTTTTTTATGAAAGTGTACTATTTATATATTTTTTTTATATAATTTGGTATCCAATCTTAGGATGGATCCATCCACTTGAGATGATGTATACTATTTGAACTTCATTTTTCAGTTTCTATTTATCAATTTTTATTTTATTTTTTTAATTTGGAAGATTTTACTATAGAATCAATATTTGTATAAAAATAGCAGGCAAACTAACAACAAACTGCACTTTTATTCCTTTTAAAATGGTCAAATTATTTTTAAAAAAAATTATATTCATAGTTTTAGAAGACACACCATTGTTTTGCATGAGCATTTTTACTTTCTGTAAAAGATCAATTATTTCTGGAGTTAGAAAATCAAAAGTGTCAAAGACAAATGATATGAAAACATGTTGATTGTCGTAACACACTTTCTCATACTTGACCATTTTACTTAAAGTGTTTTTTAGAGTTGTTTGTCCCACACTAAAACATCTAGTCATCGGTCCCACCAATGGGGAAACCCCACTCAAATCTACACATGCTTGTTTCTCTTCTACCCACTCATACACCACAACATCTACTAACCTAAGAGCTATTTTTCTCTCCTGTGGGTCGGGCAAGAAATTAACAAGCACTTTTTTCTTCACAAATACTCATGGACGCCTAAATATATCAAATAGGACATCCATAACCAAGTCGTGTCAGAATTTGAATCTCGGAAACTCCTTGCAATGAATAGCGTGTTCCCCAAAAATATTCAAGCACGTCTTGTGGTAAATAGGGCAAACCTCATCAACAAAAAATAAGAGAATCATATGGTATTTATAGACGGTATGGTACTATACTAGGAACATATGTTGATTTAGACCGTCAATAGGGATAGCAAAGAAAAAATCTTGAACATGTGTTGCTTGCAAATAATAAAAACGACTATTTGTCTTCTAGTCATCACAAACTTTACATCTATATCTTTAACACTTTTATTAAAAAAGAAACTCATTAATTAAATTTTTAATTGGTGAAAACCAACAATTTTTTTTAAACAAATAAATTAGGACATTAATGTAGACTTAATTAGTTAAATATTTATGAATTTTACTAATCTACATATTTCAATAAATTATTTGCTACTCGCACTGAGCATGCTAGTGACATTTTATTCATATGGGTTAATGGTTTGAATTTTTTCTATCAAAATAATTAAGTTTTTTTATAAAAAACTTAAATAACCAAGTTTCTCCACTAATTTCTAAAGTACTAATGTTTCAAATAAAAAAATTTGCCAACGCAAAGTACATATCAATCCAATGGGTGTTTGCATTTATAAAAATAGAGTTAGCGTCAATTGAATTGACGACATCATATGGAGCCGCCAATAATATTAACGACACTACATGAAAACTAGATGGAGGCGCCAAATGAATTGATGACTATGTGTAGTAAGTGCATGCGCTAATTAAATTGGTGATTGTGTACAACATGAATTGGCGCCTGCACTTAGTTCTTGTACATAGTCGTCAATTCAGCTGGCGCCTCCATTTACTTGTTATGCACTGTCGCCAATTCAATTGGCGCATTCATATATGCAGTTGTTAATTCCATTGGCGTTAGCTCTATTTTTTTAAATGAAAGCGTCAATTGGATTGTCATGCGCTCTGCGTTGCCATTTTTTTGTTTGAGACATGGTACTTTAGGAATTAGTGGAAAAAAATTTAAATTTTTTTTATAAAATAAATTTATAGTCAATTGGATTGTCAGCTGCTTTTTATAGTTGTATTATATTTGTTCTAGTTTATCGTGTTAATAACTTTTTAAAATTTAAATGTACTTTCGATTTTAATTTTACTAACATTTTATTTTGGCATGTGGAGACCTATATTTATTCTCTCATGCAACGTCGTAATTCCTAACACAATGAATAACTTCGTCAGCATCTTGGTTGCGATTAACCATAACTACCCTTGGGGCTTCTCTCTCCCTAGGTATTCATGGTTCGACCCTGTGGGGTTCACCGTGTTTGGCCCTGATTGACTTCGATCACATTGGGTATGAATTGTTGGGCATGATTAATCGTCGGATCCTCTTATAGGACGACCCTTTGGTTTTCTAACATCCACTCTCGACGGGGTTGTCGAATTGGCGCTTGAGGAACGCCATAGAAATATGCAATTCGCGTCATCTGCGCTGCCAATTGTTGATTAGTTTTGGTGGTGTTTTGTATCTAAGGGTTGAAAATTGTACCCATGTGTTGGGTAAGCATGCTAACCATCTCATGGTTACTTTTATCCATTTGCTGTCTCAAAACCGTCGCAGAATGATAAGTAAATGCGGGCAGTTGGGCAGAAAATTTCGCCCCTGGGTTATAGGTGTTTCTACCTAAATTATTTAAAGCTGATCCCGATCCTTTTAACGGTGAAAACATTGTCGCCACAGGTTCAGCAAATGTTGATACACTATTGTGAAAAAATTTCCAACATAGAAGTTGGCAAGCCATGTAGTTGTTCGCGACCATTTAATGGTATTATGTATCCAGGCACATAAGGTGGCCTAGTATTATTATTTCCCACAGGTCTTGGGGACACCGGTTGACCCTATGTTCGAACTAGGGATAAAATTGGTCCACTTTGCGCATTCAAGAGGATTTTCGTTATACTCACTGTGGAAGGTATTGCTTCGGACACATTCGTTGTGGCCGTATTTTCCCCTGTTGAAAAGGGAAGTTGTTCTACATTGTTAGTTGGTGGCTAATTTATTTATTAAAAAATCATAAAGATCAAAAATATAAATGGTTCAAATAATGACTTATTAAAAAAAGGTCTATGTCCTAAAAGTGGGTTAACAACCAACAAAGGTGAACCAATTCTGTTTTCTAGAAGTCTTAAACATGAGCTCAAGTCTCATTTATGATAAAATATTGTTAGAAAAATTAATTGTAAATTAAATGGATCGATGTTAGAATCGTAAATAAATCATTTTTTATAGTATTTTAAACAGTCTCAAATTATCTTAGACTTACTATGTAAAAATATCCAGGATAATTCAGCCTATACTCGAGTTTGCACAATACCGATGAATACTCAAATGTAGGAAATCTGAAATCTGGAATTTTATGTGAATACGATAGACTTTTCTAATGCATTTTTTTGAATCTCGAATGCTCAATTTATAGGCCAAAGCGGTGATGTTCCGCAAGGTTGCGGCCCTTGATGAAACACACACTTTCAGCAACACTTTTACTAAATGTCGCATTGTTTCTCCTAAAGCAACATTTTTCAAACGTTTCAACATTTCAGAAGTGTTGCCTATTCTGACTGCATTCTGCAGCATTTCATGAAACGTTGCCTATTTTTGAATTCAAAATACAAACTACCTACTACAACACTTCACAAAGTGTTGTCTATTTTCAATTTCAAAATACAAACTGCCTACAATAACAATTCACAAGTGTTGCCTAATTCTAAATTCAAAAAACAACATTCACTTGTATTTTTTCTTGTCATTTTAGAACACACCCATGGTGATTAACTATTATTAATTACAATAATCATCCACTTGTTCTAATAATGACAAAATCAATTTCAAAAAAAGGGAAACAAAGAATTTTAATACATTTAAGTATCTTTCAATTTTGAACTTAACCTTAGTAAAGACAAAACAAAGTCTAATTGAAGTTTTAGGTAGCAATGATTTGAACCGTTATCTGTTGTGATTAGACAGGCATTACCATACACACACATACACACACACACACATTCATTAATAGCTCTTCTCCTACATCTCTCATCTAGAACTATTAATGGCCATGTGTTTTTCCTATTTCGTGAATTTTTCGTGAGAGAAACTCTAGTTCTCACTTTGAGATGACATCATCTCGAAATTCACCTAGGTGAAGTTCATATTATATCTATTTTTTTGATATACGTGTTTTTGCCATTGAACTTCATTAATATTTTTGAAAACTCATTCCTCAATATGCAATTGTCAACATTAGTATATAATTCCGCACAAACATCCAAGTCATCGGGTTGTTGTTACCCACTGATTCTTAGATTAAGGTTTTATTAACTTCAAATTAGGTTGCTACCATTGTTGGAACTCTTATTCAAGGAGTTTCAATCTCATACCTCTCGAGGTAGCCTTTAATAAATCTCTAGCCATGTGTTTAGTAAATGGACTGGCCAAATTAAAGCTCAATCGTATATATGTGAATGAAATAATTGCATCCTTAATCAATTTTCTTACAAAAGAATGTCTAAGTCATATATTTCTAGACTTCCCTTTATACACTTTATTGAATGCTCTAGCTAAAGTGGCTTGGCTACCACAATGTATCAACACCTTTAAAACATTGTCTTTAGCCAATGGAACTTCCAACAAAAGGTCCCACGACCATTCAGCTTCTTGACTAGCGGAATCAAGATTCACGAACCTTGATTCCACAGTTGAAAGAGTAACACATGTTTGTTTTTTACTCTCCCATGAAATTGCACCTTCAGCTAGTCTAAGTATCCACCCAGATGTAGACTTATAATCTTCAATACTCGATATCTAACTCATGTTGGTATATCCCTCTAGTATGACAGGAAACCTACCATAATAAAGACCAAGATTTTTGGTTTTTAGAGGATATCTGAAAAATGAAAGTGAGAAAAATACAAAAGAATAGAGGGTTAAATTATGTATCCGATAATTATTGCCTTTTAAAAATTTAGCTTCTGAATCTGACAAAGTTCAGATTCTAAGCTTGAGTATGCAACAGCAGAATAATTTAAAGTGTAGAAGCAATAAATAAATCACACTTAAAAATCATCTTGGTTCCTCTATTACGGGATGAATGGTGATGAAAGCATTCAGGACTTTACTGAAGTATAACACGAAGATGAAAAATATACTTTACTGAAGTATGATTTTAAAACATGTCCAGATTAACAATCAATTATTCATTAGAATAATGATCTCATTGTGTATCACACAAATGGTTAGTGGTTCCCTCATACAATGCTTCGTCTATAGAAATATTTTGCGCTTCATCTAAGCAATATCACAAGATACATAACCAGTCATGGATCACTAAGTTCATTATTTTCAGTTGTAGCGTGGTCGGGCTATAAGAATTTTGACTTTTCTAGAATTCAAATGTGCTTAGAAGATAAGAGAACAATATTTATGTTTTCATTATTTTCAAAAGTTCTCTTTTCTTTTCCACCTTACAACTTTTTCTTTGGGTGATTTATTCTTTTTGTAAGCTTAGACATTTTCAAATTTTCTTTCTTTTACTTTTGACTGTCAAAGTATATTATTTTTGTTTTTTATCACTATCACCTTTTACTACTATATTTTGTACTTTTTCAAAATATTTCTTTCTCCCCAATTTTATTATTTAGTACACCCATAAAATTCAAATGTTCTCTTATCTTTAAGACAAGGTCTAGACATTGTTTTATAAAAATACAACAAAAATTGTTTAATTAATAATCAATAACTTTATATAAACAAACGTGTGCTCAAAAATTGGAATAAAGACGTTTATGGTAACTTAGGGGGTACCATGTCGATTGTTTGATAGGTGAGATTAAGGATATAGACCTTAAGGTGGACAATGGAGTATTTCAACAAGTGGATTTAGTTGATAGGAAGAGGGATATTGCAGACCTGAAGAGGCTCAGTTGTTCTAAAGGTCAAAGTTTAAGCAGATAAAGTGATAAAATGGTAACACAAGGTTCTTTCACGCATGTGTCAAAAGCAAAAATAATATAAATTCTATTTTGGCCCTTTAGATGGGGAGTTCTTGATTGGAGGGAGTTACTTAGATTAGACAAGAGGAACCTTTTTTTTTTGGAATATGCTTACTAGATTTGGCTTTAATGATAAGTAGTGAAACAAGATGCATGCATGTGTCTTTGCTGGAAACCTTATTGTCCCGGTCAATGGGTATTTGACTAAAGAGATCAGTATTTAGAGAAGTTTAAACCAAGGAGACATGCTAGTCCCTTTTTTTCTCTTTTTGTTAGTAGTGGAATGGCGGAGTGGGCTTCTTAGCGGGGTTGTGGAGTTGGACTTTTTGACATGATTTAGAGTTCGGAGTTCATATTTAGTCATTTTTTACCAACAATAGGTCGATACTAATCTTATCATAGAAGATGTTTCTCTAATGGATTTTTGGACTATCAAGACTATTGTGAGGGGTTTTTGACTAGCCTTTGGCCTCTGGATGAACATTGTTATCCTCATTGAGATTAATGTCGACCCAACCTTTATGGAGTCAGCTAGTGACTTTCTCCGTTGTTTTCACCAATCTTTTCTGTTCAAGTACCTTGGCCTACCTATAGGGGTTAACTCCCACATTAAGGATACTTAGGAACCTTTAACTACTTTTATCTCCATACCTCTTCTCTCTTGAAAGCACAAATATGATATCATAGTAGACCTCTCTAGTATGATGTGGTTCAGGGACGAACCGAGCGAAAGCAGGTGGGCATGTAACATTGGAGTCTAACGAGGGTGGGAAGTGGTCGCCGGTGCACAAGGCATGACAATGAGCGAATCTTGGTAGCTTCTATGCAAAAAGTGAAATCACATTAGAATGAGAGAGATCCTGAGGTAGTGTAGGTATGAAACTACATAGCATTTGGATGTGTGACCTTCTAGGAAGTTTTCTGAAAAGTGTGCAAGTGAGGAGAAAGTATGTTGAAAAGACCCGTGTTGATTTGTGAAGTCAGTCGGTAATCTTGAAAGCACTCTGAGGCATTACATAAGATGTCTAGTTTTCAGTTAGTTTCTTCTTGGTGGAGAGAGGTCTCTCTTTTGGGCTCTAAATATAGTGCCACCTCTAATTGGTTTGTCAAATTACTTAAACGGAAGGTGGGATCTAGTATGTTAACTTCTTTCTGGGATGATCCATGGGTGGGGAATGTTCCTCTTAATTAGGATCATGTTTAATAGGCTATATCCCATATCTAACAAAAATAAATGATGGTTTGTAAGATTGATGCTTTGATTGATGAGAATATGGTTTGAGATTTTTAGTGGAGGAGATCACTCTTTGACTATGAGCTGGAGTTGGTTGACTACCTTCTTCATGCTATTCATGGTATTATCTTATATGTGAAGAGGGAGATCGTTAACTTTAGACTTCTGGGAAGGATCATTCTAATAAGTTTCTTGTGCCCATGGTTCCCCTTTAATGGCAAATTCGGTTACTTCTGTTCGCGTTAGTAGTTTGGATCAAAACCTATAAGTCATTTATGATAGTTGGGCCCTGTCTAAAGTGGTAGCCTTCTATTGACAACATTTTCAAGATAATATCCCATTTATGTGTGTTAGATGACTATAACTTATCTAGAGGTGCTGAATAGATCACCAAGCCAAAAAAATAAATCCAAATAAAATTTAGTTTTGAAAGTTAAAAGAAAAGAGTGCTAATGAAAGGTTTTAATATAGATCGATTAAGTTATCTATACGAACCAAGTTATTAGAACTCTGATATGCAAAAGCCTTATGGAATGAACAACACAATAAACTGAATTTATTAACTTGAATCAAGTATCACAATATTACTCGTTTAAACCAAGTTACTAGCAAAGTTATTTCTAATGATAACAAGCAAAAATATTGACTTGTGCAATTTATCAAACACTTGGTGTGCGAACGAATTTTCAGAAATTTCCTTTGTGTTGTGTTAATATGAAAAAAGACTTATAATCAAAAGTGATTATAAGCTAATCAACAACCAATTTAAAACGAAAATAGTAACAAAAAATTCTTACGAGTCGATCGTTCAAGCAATGCTATTTGACTAATTACTCAATGAAAAATAAAGCAAGAAAGAGATAATGAGAGATCGACACAAGAATTTGTTTAGCAAGTTCCCCATTTTGTCCTCGCCTATGAGTATGTTGGCCCCTAATTCCAATTTTGGAATTATAAAAATTTTCTTACTATGCAAAAAGTTGGTTACAAGAGAAGTGTTCCAAGAGCAACCCTAAAACACACCCGTTTGATGTTGATTCAACCCTTTCTCTTCTTATGACCTTGAGCAAGACCAAGACGCAATAGCTACCAATTGATTATTCGACTATTTCTACTCCTTTGCGTTCTTTATCTTCAAATATTTCGGGTACGATCAATTGCACCTATTGTAACACAAGACCTTTCAATTCGATTCACTGTTCTCTCGCTACTTCCTTTGCCTTTTTTATCTCCAAAGGCTTTTCACTTGGCCGCTATCCTCTCTTGAAAGACTTGAACGAAAACCCCCTAAATCTACCAAATATCTTGGAAGATAAACTCGAGGTTTTTTGAGATGAAACCCCATGCAATTCTCAATCCAATATTCTCGGCTACACAAGAACCTAATTGGACGTTATTAAACCTCGCCTAGATGGAACCCCGACAAAAGATGATTATGTGTGATTTGTCAATGTGTATGCATAGATTGGAGGTTGAAGGTGAAGAGCAATTGTAGTAAGTGTTTATAGTTTCATCAAGTTGGAATGATGCATGAATGATGTATTTATAATTGTGGAAGTTTGGTGGCAAAAGGAGGAAATTCGAAATTAAAAGAAATTAAAGAAAATGACCAATGAAATAGTATGTATCGGCCTATAGATTGTATGTGCCGACACATAGTGTTAAAAATAACAGCATGTGTCGAACTATGTGTCGTATGTGCCGACACATAAAAATAATTATTTCACTAAGTGTCAGCCTGTAATGTGTATGTGTCGGCCTAAATGACACAGAGGCTACAAGCTTCATTATTGAGTTGCATGTGTCGCCTTGAAGGTCATATGTGCCGGCACTTAAAACTAAAGTTACAATATGTACCGGCCTGAAAGGCTTAAGTGTCGGCCGAACTTTGACAGAGGCTACAGGCTTTAATATTGAGTTACATGTGTCGGCCTGAAAAGCGTATGTGCCAGTACATGCACTGCATTTTTGTGCAGAAAACTGTTTTTCATGATTTTGGCCAATATCAAAGTGGTTTTTGATGATTCCTAAGATTGCTAATGCAAGGGTGCCACACAAACTCAGAGATACCATCCAATATACATAACCGCTAAATTTTTCTATAATTTTGACATCATGCAAAACATCTAATGGTGAAGTTGCACTCACAATATAAATTATGTGTTTGGCCTTTAGAGTGGGTCTCTCATGTGTTCATTACTTGTTGGGTGATGATTAACCTTTAAAATACGATCTTTTGGTGGCTTGGGAGGTTTGTCGTCCTGCTTAAAAGATATCATCTCACTTTCTAAGATTTTCTTCTCTTTAGAAGATCTGGAGGAATTTTATCACGATTTGTCAATGGACTATTTAAAAACCGCATAATGATTCTATTTTTATAGATAAACTTTTAAAGGAGGAGAACATAAAAGATAAAATTATTTTTGATCTCCAATTTATTCCTACTTTTTTAACTGGCTCGTGAACCCTTTCCTCTACTCGAGCCAATAGTGATCCTAAGAGTGATATGTTTCTTGTAGTTGTGAATTTAAACTGCTTTTGGAGAATGCAGTTCTATTAACGGTGGTTCTCTTGTTTGAGATGTAGTTTGTTTCTCCATTAGTGGTATTAGTGGTTGTTGTTTTTTCTCCTTTTTTTCCTCCATTTGCATTTTAAAAAATTCAATGTAAAAAAGCAAAACCTTATAAACATCAATATCAAAAATTAATTTGCCAGCACCACATTTCCAATCATAGAAATGAAGTACTCCATTCATACTAACAGTGGGCGCAGGACACAATCCACGTTGATGGAGTCTCTACCTCATGTAAGAGTGCTATCATAGATGATAGCTTCATAGTTCTATCAATTCAACACACTCATGATTTGGTTAGGTATACATAGCTGTTCATGAATTTAAAACTATTGCCAGTGAGTCTGGGTCCACCATATACAAAATATTTTCATATCAATATATACTTATATAATTTCCGTAAAATAAAAAGAATTGCATTTTTTAATTAAAAAACAAATTTTATCAATAAATAAAAAACGAGTTGGAATTGAGTTTTTTTATTAGAATTGAAAATAATTCTGAACATGACTCGAAAATGTTAATGTAGATTACTATCTCCGTTTTAAAATAATGTCGTTTTAGAAAAAAATTTATTTCAAAATAAATGTCATTTTTAATTTTTAAAATAGAAATTGCTGCTAATTTTCTAATTGCATCTTTGAATTATTACTTTGTACATTATTTTTAATACATTAATAAAGTTAATTTAATAAAAGTATAATATTTTATAACACTATTATTATATTTCAGTGTAAAAAAACTTTAAACAACATTTATTTTAAAAGAGATAGGGTAATAGACAATACAAATTTTCTTTAATTTGACATTGATCTAACAAAACCTAAGCTATCATAAGCAAGTAGGGACGACAAAGTTGGTCCCCGCTAATATAAGGAATAAAATTCACAATTCTCAGCATAATAAATTTTGCTGTCAAATTAAAAGTATAGTATTAATATTTTATATGTAAATTGTAATACTTTTTTGTGTTACATAATTATGAAAACAATAACAATTTTCATAGTTATATTTTGACTCAAATATATTTTTTGATATTTTATTTTAATAGGTATCACTAGAACTGTCAAATGGGTCGATCTGACAAGCACTAAAAAATTTAGCATTTTTATTGTATAGGTGTTATTAGAGCTGTCAAATTGGTCGAACTCGTGTTGAGAATCAAGTGTGAAGAAGAAGTCTCACATTGATTAGAAAAGAGAATATTGAACATGAAATTCTGGAGTCAGATACGTGATGTCGAATAGGATGTCACGACACTACTATCTGAATAATTTTAAACCAATGAACAAGAAAGAAACAAACAACACAAGAGAGTTGTTAACCCAGTTCGGTGCAAACACACCTACATCTGGGGGCTACCAAGCCAGGGAGGAAGTCCACTATAAGTAGTATCAATTTAGAGTAATACAGTTCAAGATTACACCTTTCACTTAATATCTACCCAATGCAACTTCAACCTAATACTACTTAGATAAGAGATTCCACTCACTCCCCCTCAATCACAGCAGTGATGAATAACACTCAACGAATATGAATAGAAGACACACTTCAAGGACACAACTTGATCTTGCTTAAAAGCTTCAATCAAGTACAAAGATACTCTTGCTTAAAAGCTTCAAGTACCTCTTACAACTCAAACAAAAACACCTAGACCAAGACAATCATCATGATGATTGTTTGGCTCACAAGAAAGCTAGAACTTAAAAACCCTAAATAACGAAAACCTCTTAAAACTTCTCTTTTAAAAACTGTTCACGGGCTGCGGCTTCTTCATAATATATATATAGCCTTCAAAACGCAGCAGCTGGGCCTTGGATCCAAATTAGTCTTTAACCTAATTAAACTAATTTCCACAAATCAAGGAACCAAAATAAGAGCAATTAAAGACGTCCTTGAAAAGATCAAACAGATCATAATCTAATATTTCCAAGTAAGGCGCAGTCCAATATTTCCAAGTAAGGCGCATAGGATCTTAACAGATCACACAAACAGAATTAGTAACAGAATAAGATGTAACAGCTACGGATGTCATGATATCGGCCTTGACATCAGGTAAAGGCCTGCACAAATAAAGACTTCACTACAGTAGAATGCATGTCATGACATCAGTTTTGACATGATAATATCACAATGAGTTTTACCAAAAATTACAGCCAATCAACAACATCTACAAACTCCCCCTTTGGCAAATTTTTAGCTAAAACAAGAATAGATGTAACCATATAATATCAGAGCACAAGCAGCAGATCACAACACCAAGAATACAGAAAAATAAATTCTGTAGTAAAAGGGAAACAACAACCAGCTTGTTTAATCACCAGAAAAACCAGAAAACAGAAACAACAACCAGCTTGTTTAATCACCAGAAAAACCAGAAACCAGAAAACAGCAGAGAGATTCAGAAAACAGCTATTTAAACATCTGTTACAGAATACCAATATCCATTGTCAAAGAGACCAGAAACCAGAAAATATCCATTACTCCCCCTTTTTAGCCACAAAAGGAAGCCAAACCAAAACAAAAGTACAAAAAGAGAAACACCAAGTCAGTCAAAAGAGAAAACAGCATAAATGAAGTAGGGCTAATTGTCAGATCCACCAGTCTCTGTAGCACTAGAGCCACCAGTCTCTTCACCAGCATCACTACTCCCAGTCTCTTCAGCACCCTCACCATCCTCAGCCTCTTCATCATCACCACTATCAGCACCATTTTCTTCATCATTAGTTTCACCATCACTTCCACCAGCATGATCATCATCTGCAGACTGCTCAAGTCTTTGAATGAGCTTTTCAAGCTTCATCTTCCTATTGTCCAACTCTTTACAAGTCTCTTTCAGCTCAGCAATAAGAGAGGATTTGTTCACAGATTTGCTGGTTTGTGATGTCCCAGCAGATGTTATGTCATCTGACCTTTGGAGCAGCTTATAGTGGAAGGACAAAGCACTCTCCCTCTTACACACAGAGTCTTTAGCTTTCAGAATTCAAGGGTATTGCTTGAGGATTATCCCACATATCAGGGATGGAAAAGCAATGGGTAGCTTGGTAGCAGAGGTACCAACATGCCTCATAGTTTGATCAAATATGTAAGTTCCATAATCAAACTTTGTCTTGGTTCCCACAACATATATGAATCTACCTAGGCCAACAGCAATGGTAGAAGTGTGATTGGTAGGCACCCAGTTAGCAGCACCAATTTTGTGCAACAAAGCATACCTGACATTAAGAAGACTAGCAGACAATTTACTCTTTATGGGCCATTTCTTAACCTTACCACCAGTGATAACTTTGCACACCTCATTGTCAGTCACTTCAAGCTCAGGTTGAGCCTCATCATCCCTACCTAGATAGAGGTTGACAACGGTTGGGGAGAAATCTATACATTTTCTTCTAACATACACCTTATGAAAATCCTCAGCTTTCCCATCAGCCCAATCTTGAGACAAATTTACTATAAACTCCTTCACGAGCATTTCATAGCATTTAGAAAAATGAGTAACAGTTTTAAGCAAACCTGCAGATTTGATGAGCTTCATGACCTCTTGACATTCCAGAGCATCATTTGCAAGCTCTCTTTCCAGAGCCAGTCTTCTCTGATAAACAAACTTCCACTGGATAGCCTTTGAAGCATAGTGCAAGTAAATGTTGTCCAAGGGAACATCACGAACCTTTGTGGAGGATTTGGTGATAGCAATCTTCTTCTTTGAAGGGATGTCAGGGACATCACTTAGGACATTGTCCTCTGAGTCAGAAACACTTCTTTCTTTCCTCTTCTTCACAGCAACCTTGCTCCCAGTTCTTGAAGATTCAGCAGAGACCTTCTTGATCTTTTCTTTGGTGGCATTCTTTAGAGGAGCAACTTTAGTCTTGGGAAGATGTTGATCATCAACCTGCTGTCTCCTTCGAGCCTTGACTCTGTTAGAAATGCTAGAGATGAGGTCATCATCAGCAATGTCAATAGGATCACCTAGATTATCCAGATCCACCACATCATTTACACTGTCAATAGGGCGAGTAAGCTTCTCTTTAGGAGAAGTAGCAGTGACCTCTTCAGCTTTCTCTGTTTCAAGAATCTCAGCATCTTTAGCTCTAGATGTTTCAACATCTTTAGCATCAGAAGTCTCAACATTGTTATCTTCAGATGTCTCAACATCAACATCTTTGCTAGCATTAACTTGATCGTCTTTGCTGTTCTTAGGAGCAGAAGCTTGGGCTAAAGGAACAGATATTCCTTCTACCTTGTGACCTTCATTCAAGATTCTCGTGACAAGACCTGCGATCGCATTGTGGACATATGCAGAACCCTCTTTATCCCTAGCAGAAAAAGTTTCTGGAACGGACCCACCAATCGATTTTCGTGCATGCATCTTTCTTGGTATACTACTAACAGGATCAGTAGCCGGAACCGTGTTCAAGGGCAAAACATCCATCACAACATCCTGATCACTCACCATATTTGGTGCCCTAGAATCGGATACTGTTTCAGAGCGGGAAGTCGTCTTCTTTGAAGGAGAAATCCGAGACATGCTGAGAAGGAATGAAACGATGGGGAAGGGTTTTTGAATGCAGAAAATCGGTGAGGTAGAGTGAATGCAGAAAATAGGATTTGTGGGAATAGGGACCGTTTGGAAGGAGTGAGAGTGAGGGGAAAATACACTTTAATATGCAATGATAACAAATATTTGGAGAATAGAATACTATTGGCCCCACAAACGGTTAATTGCTATAATTCCTCACAAAGACAAATACCTAGCTTACTTCTCAAATTTTCAAATTGATTAGCATCCAAAGCTTTTGTGAAAATATCAGCCAGTTGAAGGTTAGTAGCAACATGTTCCAAGGCGATTACTTTATCTTCAACAAGATCTCTTATGAAGTGATGCCTAATATCAATGTGCTTGGTCCTACTATGCTGGATAGGATTCTTTGAAATATTAATGGCACTTAGGTTGTCACAATATAATGTCATGACATCTTGTGTGACATTATATTCTGTTAACATTTGTTTCATCCAAACAAGCTGAGAACAACTACTTCCTGCTGCAATGTATTCTGCCTCTGCAGTGGATAGGGATACACAATTTTGTTTCTTGCTGAACCATGAGATAAGGTTATTCCCCAAGAAGAAACATCCTCCTGACGTACTTTTTCTGTCATCAGCACTTCCAGCCCAATCTGCATCACAATATCCAGTGAGAATTGGTTCACACCCATGAGAGTAGAGCATACCATACTCACAAGTACCATTCACATATTTCAGAATCCTCTTGACTTGATTTATGTGAGTGATCTTGGGTTCTGCTTGATATCTAGCACACACCCCAACAGCAAAAGCAATATCAGGCCTACTAGCTGTGAGATACAGCAGACTTCCTATCATGCTTCTATACAAACTTTGATCAACATTAGTGCCCTTTTCATCTTTGGACAATTTTAAATGAGTAGGTGCAGGTGTTCTTTTGTGACTAGCATTTTCCATCCCAAATTTTTTTACAATGTTTTTGGCATACTTGCTCTGAGAGAGAAAAATTGAGTCTTCCATCTGTTTAACTTGCAGCCCAAGAAAGTAAGTTAATTCTCCAACTAAACTCATTTCAAATTCTGATTGCATCTGATCAACAAAATGTCTAATCATCTTGTCTGACATCCCACCAAACACAATATCATCCACATAGATTTGAGCAATCAGGATCTTTCCTCCTTCATCTTTAACAAAAAGAGTTTTATCTATCCCTCCTTTCCTGTAACCATTACTAGTAAGAAACTCAGTTAGTCTCTCATACCAAGCTCTAGGAGCTTGTTTCAGGCCATAAAGAGCTTTTCTTAGTTTGTACACATGATCAGGATGGTTTGGATCAGCAAAGCCTTTAGGTTGTTCCACATAAACTTCCTCACTCAAGTATCCATTTAAGAAAGCACTCTTCACATCCATCTGGTATAGTTTGAATTTTAGAATACAAGCAACTCCTAACAACAATCTAATTGACTCAAGTCTAGCAACAGGAGCAAAAGTTTCATCAAAGTCAATTCCTTCAACTTGAGTGTATCCTTGAGAAACTAGCCTTGCTTTGTTTCTGATAATAGTTCCCAGTTCATCTGACTTATTCTTGTAAACCCATTTTGTTCCAATGACATTTGTACCTTTAGGTCTTGGAACCAGCTCCCATGCTTCATTCCTTTCAAACTGGCCTAGTTCTTCTTGCATAGCATTAATCCAAAACTCATCTGTCAATGCTTCCTTAACATTCTTGGGTTCAATTTTTGATACAAAACAGGAGTTTGAGACCTGTTCTCTTGACCTTGTAACAACTCCACTGTTGGGATCTCCTATAATAAGTTCACTAGGATGATCTTTTTGAACTCTTATAGAGGGTCCTTTGTTAGAGGGTTCAGCTTCAGCTTCTGTAACAGTAGGACTGCAATCATCTTCTTTCTTAGATCCTTCAGTTGCGGGTTCCCAGAATGTTCCAACATCATTTGTGACATCTGCTTGTTTGTGAACATCATCAACCACTACATTTATGGATTCCATGATTATTCTGGTTCTTGAGTTGAAAACTCTATAGGCTCTGCTGTTTGTAGAGTAGCCTAGAAAAATCCCTTCATCACTCTTGGAATCCATCTTCCTTCTGTGATCTCTATCAGCAAGAATGTAACACTTACTACCAAACACATGGAAGTATTTGACAGTGGGTTTTCTTCCCTTCCAGATCTCATACAAAGTGGTAGAGCTTCCCTTCCTTAAGGTAACTTTATTATGAACATAACATGCAGTATTCATAGCTTCAGCCCAGAAATAAATAGGGAGTTTCTTAGCATGAATCATAGCTCTGGCTGATTCTTGAATGGTTCTATTTTTCCTTTCAACAACCCCATTTTGCTGTGGTGTAATAGGAGATGAAAATTCATGGTGTATCCCTTCAGAGGAGCAGAAATCAGCAAACTTTTGATTCTCAAATTCCTTTCCATGATCACTTCTGATTCTTACAACATCATTTTCCTTTTCCCTTTGAATTCTTTGACACAGGTCTTTGAATACATCAAACACATCTGACTTCTCTCTGATGAAGTTTATCCAAGTGTATCTGGAGTAGTCGTCCACAACCACATAAGCATATTTCTTTCCACCAAGACTTTCCATTTGCATAGGTCCCATCAAGTCCATATGAAGCAGTTCTAGAACCCTGGAAGTAGTCAGATGTCTAACCTTTGGATGTGACATCCTGGTTTGTTTTCCTACCTGACATTCACCACATATTCTTCCTTCATCAATTTGTAACTTGGGAATTCCTCTCACAGCTTCCATAGAAATAATCCTTTTCATACCTCTTAGATGAAGGTGACCAAGTCTTTGATGCCACAACTTTGCTTCTTCTTCTTTAGAACATACAGTTGAGTAGCTAGATTCATGAGAAACCCACAAGTAACAGTTATCTTTGGATCTGACTCCCCTCATTACTACTTCCTTTCCTTCATTAGTAACCACACACTCAGCTTTAGTGAAGTTAACTTGGTATCCTTGGTCACAAAGTTGACTAATGCTTATGAGATTAGCAGTCAAGCCTTTGACCAACAAGACACCTTCCAGATTTGGAACTCCTGAGCAGTCTAGTTTTCCAACCCCTTTGATTTCTCCTTTAGCTCCATCACCAAAAGTTACATAGCTAGTATAATGGTTTTTGATATCTACTAATAGATTCTTGATTCCAGTCATGTGTCTGGAACATCCACTGTCAAAATACCAATCTTCTTTGGTTGATACTCTGAGAGATGTATGAGCTATTAAAGCCATATTTTTAGGTGTCCACTGTTGCTTCTTGATGGGCATGATCTGCTTGGGTCTGTAGTATGGAGCTTGGTCTGGGTATCCATATAATATGAAACAGAAGGGCTTAATGTGTCCAAATCTACCACAGTAATGGCATCTCCATCTTTGAAATTTCCTCTTCATTTTACTTTTGTCATGATGTTGAGTCACATGTTTTGACATCGGGTTCAACATCTTAGATTCTGGTTTAGCATTACTACTAGCTTGAGGATGTTTCTTTGCACCAACAAATCCTATACCAGACATATCTCCTGAACCCTTTCCAATCTGTAAAATCTCTTCCAACATATCAGAACCACTGTTTAACATTTTGACAGATTTTGACATCTGATCAAGTTTGGATGTTAGCATGGTAACTTCACTGTTTAGACCAGATATAGTTTCACGAAGCCCTGTGTTATCAGCCTCCAACTGGACTATGTATTTCTTCTGCTTTTCACCTTGTTGACAGACTTCAGCACTTCTGATACATAGCTTCCTGTAAGATGCTGCCAATTCTTCAAAGGTTAGCTCATCTTCACTAGAATCTTCATCAGAGACACAAACACCAGTAAGGGCTGTGACATGTTTGGCAGATTCTTCTTCAAAATCACTCTCAGAATCTTCATCAGACCAGGAGACTGAGAGTCCTTTCTTTTGTTTCTTGAGATAAGTGGGACATTCAGCTCTAATATGATCATATCCTTCACATCCATGACACTGAATTCCTTTGCTTTGATTGTACTTTTCTTCAGGTTTTACCTTTCTGCTAGAGTCATAGGATCTGTTAGTGTCAGATGAGATGTTCTTGACATTTGGTCCTGACTTCTGATCCATTCTTCTCATAATCTTGTTAAATTGTCTTCCAAGCATGGCTATAGATTCAGATAGATTTTCTTCTCTACCTTCCTCTACTTCTTCTTGAGAGTTGGACACAAAAGCTAGACTTTTATTCTTCTTTTCAGTATTGTCACTGATCCCCATCTCAAAGGTTTGAAGAGATCCAATTAATTCTTCTACCTTCATATTGCTGATATCCTGTGCCTCTTCTATAGCAGTGACTTTTATATCAAATCTCTTCGGCAAGGATCTAAGGATCTTTCCCCCTAGCTTTTCATCAGACATTTTTTCTCCTAAAGCTCCTGAGGTATTAGCAATTTCAAGTATATTCATGTGAAACTCATGAATACTTTCATCATCTTTCATCCTTAGATTCTCAAACTTTGTAGTTAGCAACTGAAGTCTTGACATCTTAAATTTGGAGGTGCCTTCATGAGTAGTTTTGAGGGTATCCCAAACATCTTTGGCTAGTTCACAATGGTGTACTAGTCTGAATATATTCCTATCAATTCCATTGAATAGAGCATTTAAAGCTTTAGAGTTGCCAAGAGCCAGCTCCTCCTTATCTTTTCTCCATTCTTCCTCAGGTTTGAGGGATGACTTGCCATCTTTTCCAGTAGTGACAGGATGTTCCCATCCTTTGTTTGCAGCTCTCCATGCTTTACTATCCAAGGAATTCAGAAAAGCCACCATACGAGGTTTCCAATAATCATAATTAGATCCATCCAGAATGGGTGGTCTGTTCACAAATCCACCACCTTCCTTGTCCATAGTACCAGAAAGTGTTGTCCCTAGATCTCACCCAGTAAGAAAAACAGGCAGGGTGCCTGCTCTGATGCCAATTGAAATTCTGGAGTCAGATACGTGATGTCGAATAGGATGTCACGACACTACTATCTGAATAATTTTAAACCAATGAACAAGAAAGAAACAAACAACACAAGGGAGTTGTTAACCCAGTTCGGTGCAAACACACCTACATCTGGGGGCTACCAAGCCAGGGAGGAAGTCCACTATAAGTAGTATCAATTTAGAGTAATACAGTTCAAGATTACACCTTTCACTTAATATCTACCCAATGCAACTTCAACCTAATACTACTTAGATAAGAGATTCCACTCACTCCCCCTCAATCACAGCAGTGATGAATAACACTCAACGAATATGAATAGAAGACACACTTCAAGGACACAACTTGATCTTGCTTAAAAGCTTCAATCAAGTACAAAGATACTCTTGCTTAAAAGCTTCAAGTACCTCTTACAACTCAAACAAAAACACCTAGACCAAGACAATCATCATGATGATTGTTTGGCTCACAAGAAAGCTAGAACTTAAAAACCCTAAATAACGAAAACCTCTTAAAACTTCTCTTTTAAAAACTGTTCACGGGCTGCAGCTTCTTCATAATATATATATAGCCTTCAAAACGCAGCAGCTGGGCCTTGGATCCAAATTAGTCTTTAACCTAATTAAACTAATTTCCACAAATCAAGGAACCAAAATAAGAGCAATTAAAGACGTCCTTGAAAAGATCAAACAGATCATAATCTAATATTTCCAAGTAAGGCGCAATCCAATATTTCCAAGTAAGGCACATAGGATCTTAACAAATCACACAAACAGAATTAGTAACAGAATAAGATGTAACAGCTATGGATGTCATGACATCGGCCTTGACATCAGGTAAAGGCCTGCACAAATAAAGACTTCACTACAGTAGAATGCATGTCATGACATCAGTTTTGACATGATGATATCACAATGAGTTTTACCAAAAATTACAGCCAATCAACAACATCTACAGAACACTTTATAATTTTGGGTGAATATGTGGTGTGTCTCTCACAAAGATGTGTCTCAAGTGTAAAATGTTCTCTTGTGTTGACTCTCAATTGTTGTCTCTAACAGTTGTATCATGAGCCTTTGTGTCGCAGAGGAAAAATTGAGATTAAACTATTGATTAACTTAACTCAGAAAAACAAGAGTCGTCACTGAACTTTATTATTTTCAAAGAAAAACTTAACTCAGAAAAGCAATAGTCGCCACTAAATTTTATTCTTTTCAAAGAAATGAGAAAAGATCGAATAAAACCCACAGAAGTTTTAAAACAAAATTAAAAAAAAAAGGTATGGTGGTTGGTTATGCAAGGGGAAGATATTAGCACCCCTCATATCGGTGATACTTCACAAGAACATTTTGTAAATTTGTGTTTTAGAATAAAAGAGTTGTGTGCAAAAGATTGATGGGATGAGAGAAGAACATTTTTATTGTGCTCGGAAAGACGTCGCATCTTATGTATACATATCCCTTTTGTACAATAGAAAAGTCAGAGCATTTGTAGTCCCGCTTAAAAAGAAATAACAGAAGTTTGTTTGATTGATTTTAAATGAAGAGATATGTTGTCTTATCTGAGTGGAAAACACAACGTACTCTCTATTATTATGGAAATATGCGCATTTGCATCGTCATGAGTATGGAGAATTTACAGATTGGACTAGGTCAACATAGCATATCTCAATAAATCAATGAAAAAATGTCTGCATTTTGCCAATTTGTAGAAGTAGGATGGTTTGCAAGCACTTCTAAAACAAGACTAATATCTAATCTTTGAGAAACAAATTAAAATGAAAAGCCAAATGGCTAAAGGTTTGAATGGGGTTTTGATGTTTTTTATGATTTTTGAAATGGATTTGATATGCTTACGTGTTTTGAAGCATTTATTAAGAAAAAGGTTTTCACGATCACTTGACAAAGTCAATGTTTATTTCAAAAGGTTTTAAGTTTTGAAAGAAATAAAGTTTTGAAAAAGGGAGAAGATTTTGAAAATTGAAGAAGATGGGCAAGATATGAAGAGACTATCCTAAAGCATGAAATAAAAACGTAGGAATAGAAAGATCTAACTACACAAGAAGCAAGCATCTGACAATAAGTCAAAATGAGCATTCGCTTTCCTTTGGATTAAGCATTAAAGAAAATCAAACCATAAGTAGGTGAAAGTCCAATTGCATTAGATAAACCCATAGCATCATATGAATCTTGGAACATTAAATAAATTCAAAATATCAAGCCAAGCCACATGTATAAGATGAAATCCCAAGTGTCTCAGATAAAGCATTGTATCAGATGAAAGCTCAAAGTCACAGTTAACAATCCATGCATTAGAAAAAACATAAAACAGATAGATAAAACCCAAGGTATCAGATGAATCTCCTAAGGTCTTAGCTAAAATTCTCAGGCTCAGATGGATGGTCCAGATCAATCTTAGATCCCAGATGAAAGTCCAAAGCATAAGATCTAACCTAAGTCCAAATCTCCATAGCAAAGGATAGTAACCATAGTCTGTTGTTTCTCTAGAATTTGAATTGGCATTAAGTTTGGTAAAACTAATATAGTAGCAATTAGTTAGATAGGATTTGTAACTTGTAAGAGAAAGCAGGTGGAAGTTCTATTTGACAAAGGAACATGTTGAGTTGAAATGTTTCAACATCTGGACAACATGTCGAAGAAGATGTCCTATGCAAGTCATTCGACATCGCGCCTGAACTTAACTGTTAATTGGATCAGACTCAACAATTCACAGAATGCAGAATATTATGGAAATATTATGCAATCTTATGTGGCGCTCAAGTTAAGGATAAAAGTATTTATTTGTTATCTCTCTGATTTCAAGATATTTGATTAGTTACTAAATATGGAGAATATTTAGGAATCTAATATTTGAAGCACTATTTTCATGGAAAAGATTGTGGAGAATATTTTGAGGTGCTTTTAGCAGCTAGTCCTATATTTGTGGAGAATATACTGGAGTGTTTCTAGCAGCTAAAATTGTGGAGACATTTTAGGAAACAAATGATTAAAGTCATAACTTTAAGGAGAATATTTTGGAGCGTTTCTAGCATGGATTCTAGCATGGAAGATGTTGAGACTTTCTTGGAAACACATGATATTGTTCCTATTTTTATGCAGAATCTTCTGTAGATTTATAACAGCTGATGAGCTGTGATTGAAGGCCCAAATCCAGTTGGGTATAGGTTAAAAATAGAAGCTTTGTAACCTAGGTAATAAGCTAGCCGAATTTATTAAAGATGTAACCATTAGGGCTAGGAAAAGTGAACCTCCCGGGTTGTGGGAAGGTCACCGTATGTTCTTCTCGAAGTTGTTGTAATGTCCACCTTGAAGCCTGTAGGTAAGAGGTGTATTGTTCTTGGAAGAAGCTTTGAATTAACTGCAAGTTGTGTTTGTTTGTTGTGCTTAGAATGTTGATGATTAGGTCGCTGCTACATCTCTTGGGACAGGAGAACTGTACAACATCACTGCGGTGGTAGGAAGTGGGATGAAGATATTCCATATCTAGAGAGGATCTAGGTAGAAGGGTCATTGGGTAAGGATTAAGTGAAGAGATGTAAACTGTGACTGTTTAACTCTGAATTAATACTGCTGATAGTGGACTTCATTCCTGGCTTGGTATGCCCCTAGAGTAGGTGTGTTTGTCACCAAATTGGGTAAACAATTATGTATGTTGTTTATTGCTTTTCAGCTTTTTTATTTATATCGGTATATATCTTGTTGTGTTCTTAATGTTGGATCAGATGTCTTGACATGCCGTATGACATCTGAAGTCTGACTTGCCAGAAATTCATAGTCCAATTAAATTTTTTTTTTAGGGTTTTGCCTTTATTAATGTCTCGATGAAAAGAAAAATAAAATGTCTAAAAAGGCAAAAGGAAAAAGATAATAAAATAAAGAGTTAAATATATTTTTGGTCCCTATAAAATATCAAATTTTATTTTTGATCCCGATAAAAATAAATGGCATGTTTTGGTCCCTAAAAAATTATTATGCACATAGTTTTACTAATGTGTATTTTTGAATGACTATTTTGCAGACATATTTAGAACATTTTAAAAAGTTCGTTGGAAAAAAAGAAACTGAAAATTTGATTTCTAAGTCAATATTTTTATTACTTTTATCATTATCTTTTGAAATTTAAAAAATTCATATTTAATTATTCTCTTTTTAAATAATTCTAAAGTTTTGTAAATGAATATTTTACAATATTCTAAACATCTATGAAAAAAGTATTCAAAAATTTAAAAGTTAAAGGTTAATCAAACAGTTTTCAAATTTTTTAGAAAATAGCAAGGACTAAAACTGCATGCAATAAAAAATTTTAGGGACTGAAATATGTCATTTTTCAATAAGGACTAAAAATATAGTTTGAGATATTTATGAAGACCAAAAACATATTTAACCCTAAAATAAATGGCAAAAGATAAATGACATCAAGATAAAAATGACATGAATAATAAAATGCTAAAAGTATATTGCATATAAGTAAATTGCAAGAATTTAAATGTCATTAAAGTAAAGTTAGTACAATATTAATGTTAGTATTAGTATTAATGATCCGATTCGGGACAAATTTAATGTTATCTTAAGTAATCGTAGATATACTTATATAGATGTAGTATCTATGAGGTCGGTCAATAACAATTTATGTACCACACTTGTTAGAGAAATGATAAAAATGTTTCTCCTAAAACAAGTAGAACAAGTGAAAATTAAAGAGAGACCAAGCACAAAGGCAAGATGATTGGTCCATTTCTACAATCATTCTTCAAGATGACTTAGGAAAAACTTATCTTCAATCCAAAATACCTCAAATGATCCTTGATCAAGTGGAAGGTAGATTTGAAATGATGAAAGTTCATCAATCATCAATCCAAACTTCATGAGCAAGATGGACTACTAATCATCCAATTGATAAAAAAAAGAAAAAAAGAGATGAAGATGGAGAGAGAAAAACCAAATTGGATCAAGATATCAATCACCTTTCTTGATGGATTAAGGTCATAAACCAAATCAACACCTAGATCCATTGATATTAATGAGACCTATAATCAAAGAGATCATAATCCAAGACAACCAAAAATCAAACAAATTAAAATGCATTAACAAGTAATAAAAAAGCATAAAAATAATTTTTAAATAATTTTTACATTGAAAATAACAAAGAAATATCAAATTGTCAAATAAATGAAAAATAAAAAACAGAAAAAAACCAAAAATCATTCAAAGGATTTTTAGATAGATTTTGAATATTTTTAAAAAGTCAAAAAACTATTTTTAAACTAATTAAAACAAGTAAAATTTGAAGAAAACATTAAAGAAAATAGAAAAAAATACAAAAAAAAATCTCAAAAACTATACACGGTGTAAAATGAGATAAAATATTTTTGTGAATTTTTTCAGAATTTTGTAGTTAAAATGGATTTGAAAATTCTAGTAACTCACGTTCGATGTCTTATTGGATGTTATGACATCCACAATTACACAACACAGATAATTAAAACAGAAACGCATAAAACAATAAAGATTACACAAAATTGTTTACCCAGTTCGGTTCAAACAACCTACTCTGGGGGCTACCAAGCCAGAGAGAGAATCCATTATAAGCAGAATTAATTCGGAGTTAAACTCCCCCGTTTACAACTCCTCACTTAAAACCTACCCAATGTAATTCCAATCTATTCCTAGACCTGAGTATCTCCACTCACTCCCCCTCAATCACAGCAGTAATTACAAATAAACATTACATAAATTCAGAGAGAAGACACACTTCAAAACATACCTTGATCTTCTTAAAAGCTTCAATCAAGAGACACACACTCGTGCTTAAAAGCTTAGAGTGACAATTAACACAAATAACCTATTCCAACGCAATCATCACAGATAATTGCTTGGAGTACAAGAGACAGCTACAGAACTATGGTTCTTCACAATTAACAACTTACTCTCTCTGCGTTCCAAATTAGGATTGCAGACTTTTATATGCAGCTCTTGGGCCTTGGGCTTTTTTAGAAACAAATTAGGGTTAACAAAGTTAACCTAATTTTCATGCCATCTGGTTGTTACAGAATGTGGTGTCAGCAAAATCTTCTGGACGAAATATTCAGCACACAATAAAAGGTTTCCTAAATTGTAGATTGAGAGAAATCAGGAAACACAATTAATAAAATATAACAGCTCCTGCTGTCACACAAGGATGTCATGACATCGGTCATGACATTCACTACAGAACCTGTATTAGCTTAACACATATGCAGCCTGCATAACACAATATCAAACATGTCATGACATCAGTCAAGACATTAAACACTCAAGTATGTTTTACCACAAATGCAGCCAACATGAAAACAGCTTCAGGATTTAAAATCAATTTTATAAAAGAAAATCAAACAAAAGGAAATTAAAAAAATAAAAGAAAATCTGAAAATGCGCGGACCATATCAGATATAGCTTCATTAATACACGCTAGCGCATCTAAGGGCTCAGAAGCAAGGAACACAATGGAAATTACTTCAATAAAAACGCTAGATCCATTTTAAATTAGCTGACCTAATTAAAACAAATGGAAGCATGTCATTGGTTGGATCCTTTAAAAACAAACTCAGACAACTGTTACACCTCTAGTCAACTTCTCCAGTGAGTTGCTCAGTGAAGTTCAACATTTGGTAGTTTCTGATTTTGAAACCAATGCCATTAGACTTGTTTCATCGATGTGATCTCAACCAATACTTCCATATAAATTTATTCAAACTGAGTTGTAAGAATTTCGAAAAACACGATCAAATTTTAGAAAACCAAAACAAAAATTAAATGATGAAATTAACTGATAAATGAAATGTAAGTTAGGGGAAAGAATCAGGGGACCAAGAGCTACACAATGGTATCAAGTTTGAGTCAAAATGATGCCTCTAACTACCTTGTCCAAGTGGTGACTGGAATAGCTGAATTGGTGACTTGGTTAGAATGATTTTAAGGCTCTCGAGGCTTGGGAATTGTTGCAGAAGCTTCATAGAGTAACAATGGAGCTTAAGGAAAGGAGAAATGGCTTTGAAAGTGTCTGAAAAATGAATACGATCTTAGAGAATTCTAGTGAAAATTTGAATTTCAAGCAGGGTTTGAGGGAATTTCACAGCTTAATAATGAAGGGAATATCTTCCTCTAGTCGAGGTGTGAGAGCTTCATACGTGTGAGAATTAGTGTGATCCCATGTGTATGATTCGTGTGATGCAAAGCTGAATACAAAGTCATCAAAACGCAACCAAAACCTTGCTATTTCTAGCCATTTTTTATTCTAAATCATCACTTAACATCATCAGGTGCAAACCATGTGCACATTTTGGTTTAATTTGGAGAATTGATGTATTTGCAATTTTGGCTCATGAGCAAAAATCAGTTCCAAGGGGTCAACTTGAGGAAAAAATCTTCATACTTGATATTATTTTATATGTCCTATTGATATTGTTGTATTAAACTTGTAATGAATTTTTAAAATATTTATTTTATTAAGTTGTGAACATATAATTATAGGAATATCAAGATTAGTTCACTAGAGAAAGAGCCCTTGTCTTTGGCGCCTAATCTTCAAGGTGTGTATCTATGAAATTTAATTTTATATTATTAATTTATTGAATAAACAGTTCGACCATAAGTTTAATCAGTTGAACCAATTAAATGTTAATCCGAATATTTCATCGATTCAATCTCATTTTGATTTTCAAATTGCCTTTGTTTTAATTTGCTTTAGTCTATGTTTGTTTTAAGAGAATTATAGAAGAGAGAAGTAGAAGAGAGAGAAGTAGAGAAGAGAGAATAGTTTTCCTCTGTTTGGTATAAGAGATAGGTTGAGGAGAGAGAATTAGCAAAGACCAAATTTTTACTTTTTGCTTTCTTCGTTGTTCAGCGAAGAAAAGGAGAAACTGGATGAATTAGTTATGAAAATTACAATTTTGTCCATGCGTTGATTTTTTTTCTTTGAATAATTCATGCTTTTACTATTACAAGTAACACAATGCTTGGTTGTGTTGTGATCATCTTTTAAAAACTAAGCAAGACACAACCGTTAATTTACAGCAAACAACATTCATATTTTTATTAAAAATAATAATTTAAATCGTTTTTAATTTTATTTTGGAAAGGGATTCATAACTGTTATTTTTATTTAGAAGTAAAAATAATTTAATATTACTTTAAGATAAGGGTATATTTGACAATTTATAAAGTTAGTCAATTTCTCTCTTTTACATTTCTCTCATTTCTCTCTTATACCAAACAATCTATTAAATCTATTCGATTTCTCACCTATTTCTCTCTTTACTTATTTCTCTCTTTACAATTTCTCTTAATAACCAAACACACCATTAATGATAGTCAAAACTCTTCACTAATAAATCTTTTTTTTTGTCTTTTAGCTCCCACTTAAAATATATATTATAATAATCAAATTTTCTAAATCCTTAAAATAGAATATTATCAAATATTTTAAGTCGTCTTTAGACATTCTACACCCAACAAAAATATTAGGTAGATTTCTCCTGAAGTTGAGTCCACACCCAAATTAAAAAGAAAAAAAAAAGTGTGTTTGCCCACGTGAATGTGTGTATATAAGAGAAATTAATATCTAATTGCACTTAACAATTGGTGATTGAAACGTTCAACATTAAATGATGTGAAAAGACACTAACCGCATAGTGTGCGAAAAGAAAAGAGCAACGCTGACCAATACTAGTCGTTTTTGTTTTGCCTTGTTTGAAAATAATATATTCACATTGGTGGAAATATCCTCCTTAGATACTCTCTCCATTCCAAACACAACAAAAAAAAAAAAATTGATATTTAGATTTTGTGTGATTTTTGGACTTGGATCCTCTTCTTCCTTTTTTTCTCTTCATTTCTCTCCATTTTCTCTATCTCTCTTAATCTCACTCTCTCTTTTTATTATAAAATTATTTTTGTTTTAGAGAGAAAGTAAAATTAAGAAAGAGATAGAGAGGATGGAGAGAAATAAAGAGAAAAAGGGGAAGAGAGGATCCAAAATCGTGATTTTTAATAAAATAAATAAACTTCAATTTCAAGATAGTTTTTAGTCATCTTCATTAAACATTGTGAGTATTGTTTTGTCTTTTTAATCATCTTCATTAACATTGTGAGTATAGTTTTAAGTCATCTCCATGAAAATAGTTATACAAAATTTCTGGGCACACAACATTCTTCTTCGATTGTATCCTCCTAATGTTTCAGGTAAATTCTTAATTGAAGAAGGTTTTATCGAAAATTAATTCCTAATATCACAAATCAAGGAATACCTTATGACTAAAACAATTAGATGTTGAACAATAAGGTTAGGACGAGTTATAAAGATTAGGGTTAGTAATCCTTCAAAACTTATGATAGATCAAAACACTCGTCATGAAAGCACTAAGAATAAACTACATTGATTAATATTAAGAAAAACTGCATAAATTAGTATAAAGAAAACTATAAGATTCCAAACCAAGCGCTTGGGCTCGAGTGGCATACGAGTCTTTGCAAAGGACGATATTCGGGGAATACCGAGTTCGATTTCTGGCAGAAACAACGCTTGGCCAGTGCGCGTGCCTCCGTAACACGAGCCGGATTAGTCGATCTACTATGTAGGTCGGAAATGTTCAATCGGTTCAACTGGTTAAATCGTAGTTGAACCGCATATTAATTTTAAACTAAAAAATTAAATAAATATGTTGCCTCCGTAACACGAGCCGGATTAATCGATCTACTATGTAGGTCGGAAATGTTCAATCGGTTCAACTGGTTAAATCGTAGTTGAACCGCATATTAATTTTAAACTAAAAAATTAAATAAATATGTTATTAAACTTTTTTTCTTTTTGCGCTTTAGTTCCCAGAGGAATTAATCCTAGTAAACATCTTAAAAAAATAAATTTATGAAATAAAATTCTCAAACAAATATGATATTAATAAACAAGATTAAAAAAGAAGAAGAGTGTCCAATAACAAATCAGAAAATTAATTAAGGACCAATATTTATATACTTGTCCTAATTTTTTAACTCAAAGCTAGAGGTTCTTCGTCAACCAACATCAATTATCCCATGTCCACAAACACTACATTACTTTTTTTCTCTTTTTATTTGCATTTATATTGTCTCATGTCTTCTAATTTTATTCTTTATCTTCCATCTATACAATTTTAAATTTTTACAATAATTAATGTTTTAATCTAAACAAAGATAACAAGGAAAGTAAAACATAAAAAAAAAACTTTCATTTTTTGAACCGTCTCGTTCAGTTGAATCGATTCTGACTATGTGGTTATTTCAGTTTTTACAACTAAAGTGAATTTACCCCAGTTTTATAGACCTGACAGTTTGTTGGTCTAAACTGAACCGGATTAAATAAGGGTTCGAGGTTGAACCAATTACTAATTACAGGAAAAAAGAACCAATTAAACATTAAAAAAACCAGTAAAAAAAGTACCTTTAATAACCAAAACTCTCTATGCTGAGAACATGGTTTCGCTAAGCAAGAAATGACAATAAAAGATAACTTCAGAGCCAAGTAAGTTCAAGACAAGAAAAAAACCTTGCTTAGCATGGGTTCAAACTCTCTAAGTGAGGTATGGGGTTTCATGACTTCAAGACTAAGTTATTTCATAAGGGTTTGCTTGCTAAGCGAGCTTGGGAGACGCGCTAAGCGAGGATAGAGGGCAAAAGAAACTAGCATAAGAGCCGACAAAACATAAGGGAGAAGTATACACGCTAAGCAAGCTACAAGCCTCGCTTAGCGAGAAGCCCAGACCATAAACCTATAAAAAGGGGTTCAGTCAGTTCATTTGGAAGGAACTTCATAGTTTTCTTGGTAGAGATTGAAAGAAATCCATTTTACAGCAAAAACACGTCATGAGAGGAAAAGAGAGAAAATTGAGGGCAAAAGTGTTGTTAGAGGAATCGACAACCGACGCTTCTCAATTTCTTTCTACTATATCTTTTTTCTTGGTCTTAATTTCTCTTTTGTTGGGGTTAAATGTAGTCTTTCTGATGCTCATGAATTATTTGTGATCATGGTGTTATATTTAGTTCTTATGCTTTAATATTGATGAATTCTTCGTTTGTGATGATTGTTTTGGATTAGTTACCTAAAATATATTTTCATAGTTTGAATCGATATTTGAAAGGTACTTGTTGGAACTCTCAAAAATTTTATATTATTATTTTTATTTAATTATTCGAGTGTTTATATGTTTGTTGTATAATTTATTTAATTATTTGTGTCATTTTGGTGTTTTATGGGATTATCAGTGTTTTAGTAATTTAATATTCCTAAAAATATAGTGTGGGAGCGGAGAAATTAATTAGAATTCCTTTAAATTATTCGAAAAAAATAGACATATTTAAGTATTTATAGATAATTATATAGTTTGTTTATTTATAAATAATTAGATAATTTAGTTGAATAATTATAAAATGAATATTTTATAGTTATATTTATAAATTATATTTTTATTAAATATTTATTTGGAGATTAGGAGGGTGTGAGACCTATTGGAACTTCTAGGGTTGTATAAGTAGTTAACATGAGAGGAATGAGAATTTACGTGTAAGAATCAGAGTGAGAAATATGAGGCAGATCTAAAATATGGAATTTGCAGAGCAGGAAGAGAACGTGAGAGAAAAGTAAACTCATTCACCTTTCAATTTCAAGGTAAAAGGGAGATTACTTTAGTTATAAGTGACTTTAAACAGTCACGATAGTGATGAGTCATTACTCTCCTATCTCTGCATTTTTATTTTACATGGACTCTTCTGACTTGTGAGTAGAGCTGTTAAAATGGGCTCGGTCCATTGGGTCAGCCCATAAGCCCTAGAATTTAGTACGGGCCGGGCCGCAAAATACCTTAGAAAAACACGACCCTATCTTTTTGGGCCAGCCCACCGGGCCTATGTTTTTTATGGGCTGGGCCGGGCCCAGCGGGCTTCGGGCTGACCCATTAAAAAAAATGGTAAATTTTGGAGAAAAAAGATTGAGATAAGATATGATTTTATAAATGTGTTTTCAAGTCATAAAGAAATGTTAAAGAGGATCAAGATATATTTTCAAAATGATGTGATCAAGGAAATGGTTGTGAGATGTAGAGAAAACTTGATAAGTATTGGTGATAATATTAAGTTACTTTATACTTTTACATGGATGATTTTGTGGTATTCATATATATATTTATGGATAAATATTTTAAACATCTACTTATGTTGTACTGCATTTATCCATTACATCCTTTTTATAAAACTAAAATTTTAATATTGAAATACGGGCTGGGCTGGCACATCGGGCCGCATAGGCCTTTGAAAAATGGGCCGAACTCATTTTATGTGGCCCATTTAGCAATTGGGTTGGGCCAGCCCATTAAAACACGTTGGCCCATCGGGCCGAAGCGGGCTGGGCCGGGCCGACCCATTTGACAGCTCTACTTGTGAGTAACCAAAGGGGTTTGGCCAAAATCCTGAGGTCACTTGATCTAATTTTTGTTAATGTATGTTGTGAATTCGATACCAAGAACAAAGTATAATGCAAGGGAAGAATAAAGGACAAGGAAGAAGAGGAACACACGAATTGATTATAACTGCTATTCTTTCTCTTTCTCTTAGAAAACAAGATTACAAGTTTACAAGAATAACAAATAACCTCTCTCACCCTAAATTAGGATTTTCAGCTTAGCAATGATGAGAGACTAGTATGCTATTTATAATAAAACCTAACATACTAACTAATGGGCTTTTTCAGCAAGGCCCATTACACAAGCCAACTTAATAAACAAGCTAACTTAACAAATTAGGGTTTAAACACTAAAACCTAATTTAACATGCTAACGACCCTAGCATCTTCGACACAAGCATGTGAACAACCTTCGACTTCATGCTTAATCCTGTCGAACCAAGAAACTACCCTTCGACTATACTAGAGTTCGATCCAATATCTCACAAATCTCCACCTTGGATCTAACTCTACAACATCAAGGAAACAAACTAGCTTTCTTCATGCAGCTTTATCAACTGCATACAGTGGAAAAACTTGCAACTCGGCAATGTCTTGGTGATCATATCAGCAGCATTGTCTTCAGTGGAAACCTTCAGCACTTTGACTTCTCCACGCTCGATTACTCCTCTGACGAAATGCAACCTCACATCAATGTGCTTAGTTCGCTCATGATAGGCTGAATTCTTCGACAGGTGTATTGCACTTTGACTATCACATTTAACAGTGATACTCCGACCTTGAAGTTTCAGCTCCTTCGCAAAACCTTCAAGCCACAATTCTTCTTTCACAGCTTCAGTTAAGGCAATATACTCCGCTTCAGTGGTTGCTAGAGCAACAACCTTCTGAAGTGTTGCTTTCCAACTAATTGCTGTGCCAAACATAGTGAAAACATATCCAGAAATAGATTTTCTGGAATCCATACAACCTGCATAATCAGAGTCGACATATCCTTCGATTACTGCTTTACTATCTTCACCTAAGGCTCCACCATAAATTAGGACTCTATGCAGAGACCCATTTATGTACCTTAAAATCCACTTCAATGCTTGCCAGTGAGCCTTTCCAGGATTCGCCATGTACCTGCTTACAAGACTTACTGCGTATGCTATGTCGGGTCTAGTACAGACCATAGCATACATCAAAGAACCGACTATATTAGCATATGGGATGCTATTTATATAGGCTCTTTCGACATCAGTACTGGGACACTGATCAATACTCAGCTTGAATTGAGGGTTTGTTGGAGTCACAACTGGCTTCGAATTCGACATACCAAACTTTTCAAGAATCTTCCGTAGATATGCCTCTTGAGATAGGCATAACTTCGACTTATTTCTATCTCTTCGAATGTCAATTCCAAGAATCCTGGAAGCAGCTCTCAGATCCTTCATATCGAACTCCTTATTGAGTTTAGCCTTCACCCTCATCACATCTTCGACACTGTTGCTTGCTATGAGAATATCATCCACATAAAGCAACAAAATAACAAATGAATTACCAGGTCGAAATCTGAAGTAAACACAGTGATCGAACTGAATTCTAATGAAACTTATGTGTGCCATGAACTTGTCGAATCTCCTATTCCACTGTCGAGGAGATTGTTTCAGCCCATATAAAGATCTTTTTAGCTTGCACACATAATCTTCCTTTCCCTTTTCGACATACCCTTCAGGTTGCCTCATCAGGATCGTTTCATCTAAATCACCATACAAGAACGCAGTCTTCACATCCATCTGTTCCAGTTCAAAGTCGAACTGTGCCACCATGGCAAGCAACATTCGAATGGACCTATGCTTCACAACAGGAGAGAACACATCATTGAAGTCGACACCTTCTTTCTGAGTGAAACCCCTTGCGACCAACCTTGCCTTGTATCTTTTCGACGTCACTCATTCAATTCCTTCCGTAACTTTGAAAATCCCTTTACAGCTGACTAACCTTGCCCCAGCAGGTTTCTTGATCAGTTCCCAAGTGTGATTATCATGAAGAGATTTCATCTCATCATCCATGGCCTTCAGCCATTCAGTCTTATTTCGACTCCTCATAACTTCCTTATAATCTCTAGGTTCATCATCAAGAACCTCACTGACAGAGATTAATGCATAAGCTATAAGATCTGCATACCCAAGTCTCTGAGGTGGTTTGATGACTCTTCTCGACCTATCCCACCGGGCCTATGTTTTTTATGGGCTGGGCCGGGCCAAGCGGGCTTCGGGCTGGCCCATTAAAAAAAATTGGTAAATTTTGGAGAAAAAAGATTGAGATAAGATATGATTTTATAAATGTGTTTTCAAGTCATAAAGAAATGTTAAAGAGGATCAAGATATATTTTCAAAATGATGTGATCAAGGAAATGGTTATGAGATGTAGAGAAAATTTGATAAGTATTGGTGATAATATTAACTTACTTTATACTTTTACATGGATGATTTTGTGGTATTCATATATATATTTATGGATAAATATTTTAAACATCTACTTATGTTGTACTGCATTTATCCATTACATCCTTTTTATAAAACTAAAATTATAATATTGAAATACGGGCCAGGCTGGCCCATCGGGCCGCACAGGCCTTTGAAAAATGGGCCGAACTCATTTTATGTGGCCCATTTAGCAATTGGGTTGGGCCAACCCATTAAAACACGTTGGCCCATCGGGCCGAAGCGGGCTGGGCCGGGCCGACCCATTTGACAGCTCTACTTGTGAGTAACCAAAGGGGTTTGGCCAAAATCCTGAGATCACTTGATCTAATTTTTGTTAATGTATGTTGTGAATTCGATACCAAGAACAAAGTGTAATGCAAGGGAAGAATAAAGGACAAGGAAGAAGAGGAACACAAGAATTGGTTATAACTGCTATTCTTTCACTTTCTCTTAGAAAACAAGATTACAAGTTTACAAGAATAACAAATAACCTCTCTCACCCTAAATTAGGATTTGCAGCTTAGCAATGATGAGAGACTAGTATGCTATTTATAATAAAACCTAACATACTAACTAATGGGCTTTTTCAGCAAGGCCCATTACACAAGCCAACTTAATAAACAAGCTAACTTAACAAATTAGGGTTTAAACACGAAAACCTAATTTAACATGGTAACGACCCTAGCATCTTCGACATAAGCATGTGAACAACCTTCGACTTCATGTTTAATCCTGTCGAACCAAAAAACTACCCTTCGGCTATACTAGAGTTCGATCCAATATCTCACAATGTAATATATGTATGATTCTACGAATATCGTACGTAATATTCCCTTTTGGGATTTTCTTTTTGTGAATATATTGTTCTGGTAATATGTTTAACTCTTGGGATTTTAATCGATGATTTTAGATTATTGATATGTTCAATTATATTATGCCTTTTGGGGTTTTATGATGACTTTGGGATTCGTATGAATATTTGTTGTAATTTGAGACTCATAGGACCGTTTTTGTGTTTGAGATAAATTAAAAATTGTATTACCTCTCTGTATTTTGAGTGATTCATTTTTAGTTTGTTTTTTCCATATACTCAAAATGTCAGAATACTCAATTTGCTGTCAGTATTGTGAGCATTAAAGTATCAATTGATTGTTGAATATTTGATGTATAGACATAATATTTTAGTAACACAAGGTTAAATGCAGTACTGTGTGAGAAAATAATTAATTTAATTATAATATTGAATTGATTATTGTTGAGTTAACACTACAAGAAATACTGCAATTTGCCAGGGGTTAAACCCCTCACTAAAGGCAAAAACCCCTCACAAATGCACAATTTGCGAGGGGACAGCTCCCCTAGCAAAACAGGGGGTCGCAAATCCATTACCGATGGACTTTCCACCTCGTTAATTTGCCAGGTGCTTTACCCCTCGCTAAATGACAATTCAAAATTCTGCACTGCACCCTACAGAAATAGGCACCAGCTAGCCGTCTGCAATGGGGCAGACTGCGTCAGAAAGTTTGCTTGGGGTTAAGCCCCTCGCAAATTGTAATATATTTTTTTTTTGCTTGGGGTTAAGCCCCTCGCAAACTGTTTTATGTTAAAAAAAAATATAATTTTCAAAACCGTACATAACAATTAAAATATATATATAATTATAATATAATTTAAATTAAAAAAATATATATAATAATTCAAATTAAAATAAAATTATTATAATACATATAATAATTAATATTTAAGCAAATATATTTAAAATTAAATTCCATACTAAATTACAATAATATTTAAAAATAAGTTTAAAATAGTTAACACAAATATTTCCATACAAATTAAAATAAACATAAATATGAAAATTTAATTATTCCCCCCATCTTGTTCCTCCTCTTCTTCATCAGCTCCTCCATATCCACTAGTTCCTCCAAATCCACCACCACCCATATTCTGTGAAGCAAAAAATTGATCAAACCTTTGTGACCGCTCATTTGCAATTCGCATTGCTTCTTGATACTCTTGTGCCTGCCTCCTCAATTCTTCCTGAAATTCTCTCCTCATTTCTTCCCGTAATTCTCTTTCTCTTCTTTGCATTTCCTCCTGTATCTCTAATTGTTTTCTCTTCATCTCTTCAATTTCCAAATTTCTTGCTGCTACTTGTTGTGCTGCCTCAGTATTTGCCAAGTTTCTCACAGTTTCAAGCATTTCGGCGGTTAATATAGGTGGAGTGGATGATCCTTCTCCATCAGCATATCTCATTTTGAAATCTCTACTACGCCGCTTGATATTTTTGGAATACCCTCCAGGGGTTGCCCCTCGGAAAATGGTTTTTTCAAAATTTAAATTTCCCTCTTTCTCTTTTGCGAGGGGTTTCCCTAAGCTATAATTAAATTTTTTCTGTTAATCTGAATTTAGCTTTGCGAGGGGCTTTACCCCAAGCAACATTGGTTTTTTGTGAGGGGTTTTACCCCTGGCAAATATCCCTGGCAAATTCAACTTTTTCTTGTAGTGTAATAGATAAATAATGTTGGGTGGATTATCTTTGAGTTGAGAATTTAATGAGTTGAATTTTGAGTTAGGCTACCAGTCCTTAAAGTTCAGTTGAGTTATTACTCAAGAAAAATTATTAGTATAATACTTTTGAATAAATTGAGTACTTAAGGGTCACTCTAGAATTGTTAGGTTTTGGTGGCGAGTTGTTTAGAGTTTCCTTACAAATTTTATGAAATCATATAAATTATTTTTATTTTAATGTTAATATTATTTTCATTAGCACACTTTATAACCTGGTATCAGAGATTAGCACACTTTATAATCTGATATCAGAGAGAGACGGTGATGAGATAATTACTAGCATTTTTTTTATATAAAAAGAATTATTTAAACTTTTTTATATAAAAAATTTTATTTGAATTTTATTTATATAAAATATATTTAACTTTTTTTTATTTTACTATTTATTTTCATTCATAATCTTAAACTTTGATTTTTTTTTAAGAGTACCGGTTGGTAGTGTGAACTTTGAATCATACACAAAAACTACCTTAATTACTTTATATAAACAAGATATGCTTGACCAAAATATTTAGATAATTTATCAATTCACCCAGTTATATATTTAAATAGGTAGACAAAATAGGCATATAAGTGCAAATTGAGCAATTATCAAAAATTTATATACATATTTGCAATGATGGGTAATGCCAGGTAAAGCCTAGTGAACATTATGGATCAAACGAGCCCAAGTAATAGAAACGCAAATCTCTTGCAAGTAAACTCCTAGAATTATATTTAACACCCGTAAAATTAAACATTAGATGCCTACATTTTATCCAAATATCTATTTTATCTTTTATCAATAAATAAATAAATTTAATTTTTTAAAGAAAAATCCAATATAAAATTATATATTTTGAGAAGAAAAAAAATTCTATATCTGTTTAGTTTAGGAATCACATATGAATGCATTTTAAGAGTTGAATGTCTTAAAATGGTAGTGTTGATCTCTGTAACGACAGCGCTCGATGGACCAGCATCATTAGCACTCTGAAACTCAAGTTTGTTCAAGATTCAAGATGAGTATGGTAAAAAATAAAGATCAGAGAGTGTATCTTGTCTTTTGCATGGACAGACTTTAAACTTTGGATCGAGTAGAGTGGATTTGAGATGATTTGGACTCTAGCCCATTGAGCCTTTGGCGGGACCATAACAGTTTCCCCTAAGAATTTATTGGGCATTAAGTGAGTTGAGGAAGCCTTTAGCGATTTTGTTAGGCCCCCAAGATGTAACACCCCGATATCCGCTGCACGCATCAACCGTGTCGGCCAACCGAGCATGTTACCGGCTTAATCAATAATCCCCCTAGGTCCGCTTATCGGCTGCCCAGGAAATATTGTTTTTGCCTCCCGCAGGAATCGAACCATGTACCTGGGTGAACATTTTGGCAACTAGGATAGTGAGGGATCCTTACCCTCCCCATCGGCGCCCATAATGGGAATTTTATGTCTTTTGATTATTTATGGATACAATGATTGATGCATGATGATCAATGTCTTGGTATGTATTTGTGTTGTACTGTTGTAGTTACCAAAGAAGATCTGGGATAATCCCCTAAGGTATCGTAAAATATGGGTTATTGTTGTACTATGTATATTGACTGCTTTAGTTTATTAAATTGTTGTGATGATGTTCTGACTTAAGAAGATTTGGAATAATCTCCTAAGGTAGTTGTACACTATTAAGTGAGTGTGATTGGATTAAGAATATGATAAGGGTTACTGTTAATAATAAAATAGTATACTTTGATAAAGTAAGCACTTTTTCTAATGAAACACTTTTTTCCAAACTTGTCAGAAAACATATTTTTGTCGAAAATCTTTTTTTAAATTGGCAGAAAACTTAAAATTTCAAAAATAAAAAATTGACTTTTTTAAAAATTGGGAAAATCGGGATTTTAGGTGAACAGTGTCCAAAGGTGGGCCACACCGTGATGGCGGCGGTCGGGTCACGCGGCCGAGGGGGCCGCTACGACACTAGGCGTGAGGCACTAGAATTTCGCCGGCGTCCATATGTTGGCCGTACGACAGCGACTTTCGGGTTGTCGACGATTTCAGGTGGTTTTCGTTTATTTTGGCAATTTTTGTGTTCGGGGCCCTTTTTGAAGATTTCTGAGTAATTTTAGCTTAAATGAATTTTTTTTAAACTTTAGATTTAAAAGTAGGATAATATGCCCTAACATTAGCTTTATAAAGTTATCACTCATAGAGACTACCCTTAAAGTTTCTTTTAAAATATTTGGGGTGATTTAAGGGTCTTAAGGTTTTATTAAATATTTTGGGGGAGTAATAGTAAAAGTTAGGGTTGTAGGGTAATTAAAGAATATTACCAAATTATATGATGAATCTTTTTGTTGTGATTAGTAACCTTAAAGGTTACAATGTTGGCCTAGATTGGCGAAAATGAGGTTCGGATGTGGAACCCTTTGAAAGGTGATTTTAGGTGATAATTCGATGGTGGCTTTTGGTGATTGCTTTCGATGTTTGAAATGAATGATATGATTTGTTGAGTAATATGCCAATTACATAATCTATGCATATAGTTGGAGATAGGTAAGACTTCGGTCTGGTGATGACCTTAGATTCATTGGTCGAATCATTGGTTCATTGAGGAACCAAAGGCGGGTCTCAGTTTCGTTGGTGGAATCACTAGTTTAGATGAAGAACCAAAGACCATGGATTAATCAGTAACAAACCTCTAATATCCAAAAACCGGTACCTCATGCATTTTGGTGATGGAGTTGGAGCATTAACATTGCATTATTACATTATTGATGTCAATAATTGAATGTAATGAATATGTATTGAATTTGTTATTTTGTTTTTACCATCATACTATTGATTTTTAATCGCTAACAATTATAAGGTGTATTCTCACCCCTTTGTTATTATTGTGGCTTGTGCTCTTTATTCTCACCCTACAAGCCAACCGCCAGAGGAGAGAAAATGCAAAAAGTTTTGACCATATTTGTCTAAAGACAAATAATTAAGAATCCAGTGACGCTGAAGTGAATACCTACTTGGATCTTCGAGATCAGCCTAACATAACAAATGCAGAAGTAACGGTTATCCCCTCATTGATGTTGGCAGAGGAGATGTCTCAGCTCTTAGAAATCCCTCCAAGAAAAGGGACATTTAGAAGGGGAAATGTAAAATCTATGTAGCAGAAGTGTTATGCTTTTCAGAAGGATCTGACTAGGTTTCCGAAAGAGGTTGAGCTTGTTGAATCTTTGTGAGAGGAGGTGAAGACCTATGGCTCCTCTTATACTTTGGATACCCGGATAACTGAGGTGGAGGTTGCTCTTAAGGTAGAGGAGAAACGCCTTTAGGATGCCTCTGATGCTGTTATAGAGAAGATTCGTCAAGTGGGGGAGTATCTGAAAACTCTTCACCAGGAGGTCGAGGCTCATGTCAAGGCTCTAGCGACTCTTGAAGATGATGTTACTGGTGTGAAAGAGACACTGTAAGATTCCCTCCAACGGATTATGCAACTTGTGCTTTGGATTCGTGGTCGGGTTGTGGAACAAGCGAAGAGGTTCTTCCCAGCTACCGAGATTCTCGTTGAAGAGTTGAACCCCTCCCAAGGGGGTTAAATATGGTGATCTTAGTACTCGTCGGGCGGTCTACGACTGTAGTTTTCCCGGACTCTGGCCCTGATGGAAATTGTTGCACTCGTCGGGCGATCTACGACTATAGTTTGCTTGGCATTCATGCTCTGCAATCTTATTTGCGCCAGCACGCCTTTATTTCTTGATGCAACACCATGGGGTTGTATGGAATACGTGGCTTGCTAGAAGATTGAAATTAGAATCACCATTTCTTCATGTAAGCAATAAGGAAAAGATGTAGTAGGGCCGACATGGTCAATCACGACATACTATATCTGGTGTGAAGAGGCGCCCTCCATTGGTTAGAGATCCCTTGTTACCTATAGGAGGCGCTCTGGTTTCAGATCTACGTCGATCATTAACTATGAACTCGTTGTATATTCAATTTCACCACAGTGAGTGTCACATCAACGATGAAAGATAGAGGCGGTGTTAGATAGGAAAATGGACCGTGAATCTTCAGTGTTATCTTCTAGGAGATTGTCTTCACTTTTCGATAATTTCATTGCAGATTTGGATTTGGATCTAGGATCCTTTATTTTTTTACTTCATGGAGTTCCCGAGAAAACCATAGATCTGAATCTGATGGATCATAGTTGAAATGATATTTGACTAGATCGAATGCGATGGATCTGAGCTACTGGTCTTGAATGCTCTTGATTTTGTGATATGAGGAGGTTGGGAACTGGTAAATCAGAGGTCAGATCTGAAGTCATGGAAATCAGAAGTAGTTTCCCACAGATGACACCACTGTTCTGTTCAGTAACCAAAAATTGATCCGGTTTATTAGTTGGAAGTCTTAAACCGGTAGTGCTGATTTCTGTCACAGCAGCGTAGTGTGTACCTTTATGATTATCACTTCGATGCTCAAGTTAGTTCAAAATTCAAAATGAGTATGGTGAAAATGGATATCTGAGTGTGTACCTTGTTTCTTGCGTGGATTAACTTTATACTTTGGGTCGAGTCGAGTGAATTTGAGATGAATTTGGCTCTGGCCCTTTGGACATTTGGTCGGCCCAGAACAATACCATTTTTTATTTATTATTAATTTCTTATTGAAATTGGAGAATTTTGTACCCCTACACCCTTGTATCGGAGAAAATTACTTAAAGAATTCCGATATGTAGTTTCTTTTCATCTGATAACTTGCAATCAAGTATTATGATAAAGTTAAGGGTCATGCTAACATGTGCTCTAAAAGCACATGTTAAAGATATTATAATTAGAAAAAATTAAATATAATTAGATGTGATAAAGTCAAATTTAAAGTTTCAAAACATTGAATGAACGTATTCCGGGAAAATATTTCTATAAATAACTTATTAACTTGTGCCTTTGGGGAACATGTTATCTTTTTCCTAAAGTTAAATGTTAATCGGATAATATACATATAAGTTAAGTGGTATTATAATCTTTACCAAATAACGTAGTTATCCAATAACTACCATGTTCTTCATCGCATAACTTGGTATTAAGTTTTTCGAAAATTACCAAATTATTCATCGAATAACTTGTTAAATTATTTAATTGAAAATTATACATGTTAAAATATATTTTATTAATATAGTTGACAAATATAAACATTATAAGTTAAAATTTCTTCCTCTTCTATGATAAATGATTTTCTTTAAAAATCAAAGTAGTTATTTTAATTTTTTACATCAAAATCATCATTTTAATAAAACGATTTTTTAATAATAAAACCTTACTTACAAAACATAAATAGAACATTAAAAGTATAATTTTAAAAAATCTTAAATAAACTGACCTTAATCTCTTTATATACACAAGATATGCTCGACCAAAATATTTAGATAATTTATCAGTTCATCCACTTATATATTTAAATAGGTAGAAAAAAAAATACACATATCAGTGCAAATTGAGCAATTATCAAATATTTATATACATGTATGCAATGATGGCAAGGCCAGGTAAAGCCAAGAGAATATCATGGATCAAACAAGCCCAAGTTAGAGAAACACAAATCTCTTGCAAGTAAACTCCTAAAATTATACTTAACACCCATAAAATTAAATATGACACTCCTACATTTTATTCAAATATTTATTTTATCTTTTATATAAAAAATATAAAAATTAAATTTTTTATTTTTCTTTAGAATTTTTGCATTTTATATTGGATTTGTTTTAAAATTTTGTATAAAACTATAGTTTCTTTAGAAACTCTATGATTTTATACCAAAATTTTTAATATCTAATGTAAAATAATAAATTTTCAGATTTTTTTTTGTTTTAAATTGAAAATTTGAAACTACCAGTATAAAATGAGGTGGGTGAATATGATTTTTTGAAAAATTCGATAACATAATTTGAGCAAAATTCAAATTGTATTGTAGGGTGTTTGGTTTAAGAAAAAATTAAAATAGAATTGTAATATTATTTTTTCAAAATTAATAATTTTAAATCGAGTTTTTGAAAACTATAGTATTAAGACAATATAAATTTGCACCTAATTTATGAAAAATCTATATAAAATCAAATATCTTGAAAAAAAATTTCACACTAATTTTTTTCAAAATATTCGGTGAGAAATCCTAAATTTTAGAAGTAATTTTTTGTTTTTTTTTAATTAAGAAAAAAGAATATTCATTTACAACTATTAGAGATGTAAATTATCAGAAAATCATTCTTAATATTTATAAGATATTTAGAAATGCCATAGTTAATTTGAGAGGTGCCATATTAAATTCTTCTAAACTCTAGTGCATCTGACTAAACAGTATATAGAAAGTATATAGAAACTCAATAAATAATAAAGGTTGATGCTTTTAGGAGATTATTTTCCCCCTTCAGAGTTACTTTCACATTCTTGTAAAAAATTAAAATTCTTTATGAAATTCATTAATGTATTTTTGGATATATCCTAAGTCACATGTACAATTGATACAAAAACTCTCAACTGGCGAACATGTATAATTGGCACATGTGTTAAATGAATGTTAAATGTGCATTCCTGAATAATCCCTTAGACGAGAAGTCTTTGTTGCACAACCAGTTGGGTTTATGAAACATGGCGAAGAGAGAAAGGTATATAGGCTGCATAAAACCTTGTATGGACTTAAGCAAGCTCTAAGAGCTTGGAATAAGAAGATTGACATTTTCCTAAGAGAGAAGGAATTTGTGAGTGCACTACTGAACATGAAATACATGTAATAAGAAGCAAGAGTGAATTGCTTATATTATGTCTCTATGTCGATGACTTGTTGATAACTAGTAGCTGCAAGAAAGAGATCGAAGACTTCAAATGTGATCTTAGCAAGGAATTTGAAATGTCTGATCTGGGCGATATTTCATATTTCCTTGGAATCGAATTCTACAAGAGAAGTAGAGGGTTAGTGATGCATCAAATAAGATATGCAAAAGAAAATCTCAAGAGATTTGAGATGGAAGAATGCAACTCAACTTTGACACCAACAGAACCAAGACTGCAACTATTGTTGCTGTAGTAAAGCGGTAAGCAAAATATTGGAAGTATTCAGGGTTTTATCGTATCCACAGGGATCAATGCGAGGGAGAGAATGTCGTTTAAAATTTTCCGCGTTTTTAGCTTGGGTTGAATGTTTTAAAGCTTAAATTGCAAAAAGTAAATTGTGAACAAGAAAATAAGTACATTATTTGGAATTGAGAGACCCCGCCTGGGTTTGGATTTCAACTACCCATCAAATATTTAAATCTATCGACCAATTTATGCAACCTAAATCACTCGTCAATATCATCACGTATCACTCACAAAAGAGGTTATATCTAACGCAAAGTTGAGATATCAATCATTTTGTTCCCATCGACGATGTCTCGCGCAACCCAAAGAACATAGAGGCATTAGGAGTCGATACCCACTGTGATTATTAAGCCTATATCTATCTCTAGAGTATAGAACCTAGCAAATATTCATCCAAGAACAAGATTTGAGGAGTATATGTCTATAGAAAATACAATCCAACCCCAAATCAAAAACAAGGATAAACATCAATATTGATTTGTAAACTAGATTTCATACAACACCATGATCAATAAATATACATACAATAATATTTACATACAAACCACAACAATAAAGAATACAAAGAGAAGAGAAAAAGATAAACCGGTAACTCTCAGGGTGTCAGGACAATTATCACAAATCTCTACAAAAAATGGGTTTGATGGAATAGGGACTCAAAAATACCCAAAACTATCCCTAAAAAAATGTGTTCTAAATACTTGCCCCGCGAATTCACTTTTTATTCCCAAAACAACCTACGCAAAACACAAAGCTAACACTGGATTTTGAACTTTTCTTCTCGCCCTTGCCTCGCTTCACGCTTGCCCAGCGAACAACTCGCTTCCCCGCTCGCCGCCTGCTCGCCCTACGAATTTTCCCGAACAAAGCTTCTTTAGTTTTTTGGCTCTCTTTGCTTTGCCTCAGGTACACTAGTTGCTTGCAGTTTGAGAAATGAACCAGTAGTGCACTCTCATCATGTGAAGCAGAGTACATAGCTGCTTCTCTTTGTGCATTTCAAGCAACATGGTTGGTGAATCTGGTCAAAGAGATTACAATAGAAGGTCATGGAGAAATTACCATGAAAATCGGCAGCATGCCAACTATCAATCTGGCAAAAAATCCGATAGCACATGGTCGAAGCAAGCACATCAAAACAAGGTTCCATTATCTTCGAGAGCAGGTAGCTAAAGGGAAGATGAACTTGGAACACTACAAAACTGAGATTCAGATTACAGACATCATGACAAAAGGAGTGCAAGTCGAAGTATTCAGAAGACTAAGAGCTATGATGAATGTAGATAACTTAGACACAATGAATTAGACGGTGTATTGAGATTGTAATTCCTTGTGTCGAAGCAACGTGTTGCTCGACAGAAGAAAAGGTGTGTCGAATTAGTCTAGCTTTGTGTTAGGTATTGAATTTTCAAAGCATATAGCTTGGCATAGGATTTGGACTTATACCAAAAAAGAAATTTTGGGCATTTGTAGTTTTGAGTTTTGGCTTAGGGAGAAAGCAATTTAAAACTAAAAATAAAGGGAGTAACCCCTATTTTTGTAATGCACTTACATTCACAAAATTTTACAGTTGTAAAGTGAATAAGATTTTCTACAGTTTGTGGGTAGAGAGAAACTCTTGAGAAAATATTCTTTTTTCTCCTCCGATTTTTTCAAACCCTAATTCACCTTTTTCCCCATATTTTCTTTCTTCATTCTTTCATTGGCATTGTGTAGCAATAAGGAATTACTCGAAATTTTAGGTTTAGTTCCAACAGAAGCTTCGTTCGAGTTAGGTTGGAAGAGTTCATGTTAAGTTAATGTTGGAAGTAATGATGGAATCTGAGTTTTGATGAAGATGAAAATCACCTAGTTTTTTTTATAAGAGAATGACAATGAAACAAGGAGTGTTGATAGGTAAATGAAAAATTAGAATCTGGTTTTGTAAAGTATTCAAGCAAAAGAGCTTTCATGTCAAGGTTTGGGAAAAATCAAAGAAATAAATTAATTTAAAATTTAAAAAAACGCCATATTTTAGGAAATCCATGTAAATGATATTGCCCCTCGGTTGGACAAAGTAACCGAGGGATAATACAAATTAAAAAAATTAATAGAAAAATAAGGGCATTTGAAAATATTAATTTTGTAATTTAAAATAAATAAATAAAAAGGAAAAATGATATGCGCTAACTGAGAAAATGTAACACTTGATCCCTAAACTAACTGAAAAATAAATAAAAAATAGAAAATGCAATAACTAAGATTCGAAGTGAGGTCACTAATAGATATATTCCTTTGATTTTTTTTCAAAATTAATAATAACACTTCCCGGATATATATATATCTCAGTAATTTATTGGTTGAGATGAAAATTTTATCATATTACTCCCTCCATCCTAAAATAATTGTCCAATTTAGGAAAAATATTTGTCACTTTAGATTACCAATACAATTTTATATTTATTTTTCCAATTATATCCTCTAATAAATACTCTTAATTTATTGTTTTCTCACTTAACATTAATACTAATTTGAATACAACAATAATTATTCAGGATAATTTGATAAAGTTATTATTCTCTCTTTCATTCATTACTGTTTCTTAATCTGTGTGAAATGATAAATAAATAATATAGGACTGAGGGAGTATATATATTAAAAAAAAATTATTTTTTAATAAAAGAGGATACAATGCTAAAAAAATGTTGAAGTGGTGTGCCAAATAACAATAGTTGACCATTTCGTACTACTATTATTATATATTAATATAGGGACAAACACTTTGGTCGCTAATAGATAAAAACCGGTTATTAATAGAGGTGTTTATTGGTTCGGAGAAATTCAAATCAAACCATAATGTTTGGGTCGAATATTTTTTCAGTTTGGACTAAAACTGAACAAAACTAATGAAATCCGATGTTAATTGGTTCGAACAATATATTTTCAAAATTTTATCCGCGAGTCCGTCTATCCGAACCAACCATATTAGTTCATATAAGTTATATAATCATTATCATGGAAATAGTATAAGATATTCAATTTAAAAAGAAGAAAAATTGAAATGTCATTCGTGACATTTAGAAACTATATGAAAAAAAATTACAAATTTATATTATTATAAAAAATTAATCTAATGTATCATCAATCCAACTTAAATTAATTCGTTGTTATTTGGTTTAGTTCGATTTGAATTTTACCAAAAAAAATTATGGAAATACAATTCAAACCATTTCATATATTTTTTATTTAGTATTAAATTTTTTCAAAACCAAACTAAATCGGCTGACGATACCCCTTGTTACTAATCCATACAAATACCATGTGTCATTATTTGTTTTGCGTGGAAGATTTAAATTGAACTCAATTTCTAATTATTTGTTTCACCTAAAGAGCCTCCTACGTGCCATTAAAATTTGGGTCTAGATTTGGTGTTAAATTGATTTTGAAAATTAAAATTGAACCCGCCAACGGATAATATTTGGTAAAGTAGGTCCTTGAGCTTAGACAAATGGCGAGTCCTCGTGCATGAATTGGGATTTTATGGATTATTAAGCGACAAGACCATGTGCATAGGTGCCAAGATCCCATGCTTTCGTTTGGTTTACTTCTTGTTTGGGTATGAAAACGGTGCTTCTTGCTTGGTCCTTTTGTCAGTTTGTGGAGGAACATGTATAAAAGTCCAAGGTTTTGATTCTAGGTTTTTTTTAGATGCATATATGTAACATATACCGGTAATTTTTAACCATGAATTTAGAGTTGTTAAAATCCACTACCCGACCTGCCTTCCCCTAAATGAGCCAGTCCTGGCGTGTCTTAGGTTCTTTAGGGATGCATTAAATTTATTTTTTAATAATATAGATTGAGAATTATTATCCGAGCTCGATACTAGATTAATTTTGGGCTATTCGACCTTAAACAAGTTTTTTATTTTAAAAAATTAAAATTAAAATTCCATAATATTTATTATAAATAAATTTTAAAATTATATTATTTTAAATATAATTCATTTTTAATCCTATATTATCTCTTATAAATATTATAATTTGTTTCTAAATACAATATATGCTTAAATTGTAAAAAATAATACTTGAATATTTAACATAAAAGAAAAATTAATATAGTACGATGAAGTAATGTTGATTATATTAATGTATGATGTTTAAAAGAGAAATATTGAATAAAATAGAGATAAAATTTAGTGAGGTGAGAAAAATCATTTGTTATTTTGGAGTAAAACAATATAAATAATAATATATATATATTTTTAAATTTATAATTATGCGGACCTGTTAGGCTACCCACGACCCATATGAACAAACTCTAATGGGTAACGGACTTTTCAGGACTAGGTTAAAAAAACTACAAAATATATGCTCTAATTTTAAAGCACAAATTCTATGATTTTCTGCCCGACCCATATGGGCTAGTGCATTTTAACAGCTTTACATTAAATTAGTATTGGTTTGGTAACTAATTGATCTATTTTTCAGTCTGCATAATCAATTCTTGAATTTTCTTAAATGTAAGTATATTGTACGATTACTCCCTCCTTCTTATATTATAAGTGGATTTTACAATTTAAATTTATTAAATAATTAATATATTTGATTTATGTTACTTATAATATGGGACAAATGGAGTAATTGTTAACTTAGCTTAGTTGGTAAAAGTATGACAAAATACAAGGAAATCTTGAACCCAAAACCAATTTATGTACTATATTGATTGTTTATTTTATCTCTATTATGTTTTTATTATAGTTTTTCTCCTAGAATAAGTATTATATTAAATTGTTTTTTTGCCTATTAGAATGAGTATTTTTTTTATTCTTTTATTTTTCTATTAACTAGAGAGTAATTTCAATACAAAAATTAGTATTGAATAAAAACAATTATTATTTATATAATCATAATATATGTCTCTAATTGTCAATAAGGTGATTCATATATTAGCTAGGGAAAATCCCCAAACAACTCTAGAGTGTGTAAAGCAATTAATACTAGAAATGAGGATTTAGCCTTGGGACAAAAAAGTTGGCTTTACTCTGTCTCACATGTCAATAACATGTAGAGCCTTTTTGCATGTAATGGAAAATATATTAGACCCTTAATTAATTACTTATAGTCTACAAGCTCTCGCCTCTATTAACGGGATTCACCTCGTCCTTTTCACCTTTTCACATACTTTTTGCTTAAGACTCTACAAGCTCTTGCGTTCTCACAAGTTTAAGTCCCTTCTTTTTAATGGTATTCAATTCTATTTTTGTTTCCACTTTTTCCTTTATGCCGATAATTATGAATTTAGATGAGGAAGGGTAAGTTGATATAATTCTAAACTCATGAACACATAGTCTTGTGGAATCACTATTATAGGAATGTGAGGAATCCCAATTAGACAATTGATTGTAAATTAATGGAACTAAGAATGTTTGGCTGTTGCGAGAGTTCCATGAATGATACGATTTTAAAAATATATAATATGATCACGATGAAATTGCTAAATAATCGAGTAGAAATTTATCTAGTTTTGAATGTACACAAGAAGTGTATTTCAAACGTATTTAAGTGATAAAGATTCTATAACTACGGTTTTCATGTTTAATCACCAAGGAGGTCGTTTAGATACTTAGTCTAACACATACTTATTTTTAAATAAGAAATCGCTTCGAAGCAAGTAAATCCTACCCACTGCAATTTCTAGAAAAGCAATAAATCCTAAGCATACAATATCTATGCAATATATAAAAGAGACAAGGTTAGAGAGAGTGTATGCAAAATTTATAGTGGTTTGACTCATTCTTCCTCGCTAGAGTTTAATCCATTCTTCAATGGTTTCACCATTGAATATTCGTAGGGTCTTCCATTATTTTGTAAAGTTAATACAAGAGTATTTTTGGTACAATGAATAACTAACAACGTTGAACACTAAAAGCCAATAAATATTTTTAGCTAACACATATCTAAATTGATTTTCCCTTCTATTGTAGAAGAACATTGAATATGCTAATCTTTTAAGATATTCACTCGATCTTGATCTGAAAATCTTGCTAGACGTAAAGATTTTTCTTCAAGCTTCTATTCCCAAGCAAAATGTACTATGCACTATCGGTTCCTTTCTAAAGCCTTTGTTCTACCCAGAATGATTGAAAAACTCCTAACTTCATTTCACAACAACCTTTATACATTTCTACTAAAACCTTTAATGGAGTATGCATCTTTCTTCATAGATAGAGTATCATAGGTATATCCCTTAATCACTCTTTGAATCCATCTTTCTTCTTTGATCACGGTCTTTCAAGATGTAGCACTTGCTACCAAAGACAAGTACGTATTTAATATTTGGTTTTCTTCCTTTCCAAAGCTCATACAGAGTAGCTTTGGTTCTAGATTAAACGGTCACACGAATATGCATGTGACAAGCAGTGTTCATAGCTTCATCCCAAAATTGGTAAAAAGATTCTTTGCATGCAACATAACTCTAGTAACTTCTTGCAGGGTTCTATTCTAGCATTCTACAACTTCATTTTGCTGAGGTGTGATGGGTGCTTAAAAATTCATGACTAGTCCCTTAAGTAGAACAAAATTCAGAGAACTTGGAATTCTCAAATTCCTTGCCAAGGTCACTCCTTATCTTTATGATTTCACTTCCATTTTCTTTTTGAATACGTAGGAATAGCTCTTTGAAAACATCAAAAGTGCCAAATTTTTCTCTGATGAAGTTAATCCACGTGTATCTTGAATAATCATCCACACATCAAAAACATATATTTTCCCCCAAGAGTTTCCACGTGCATAGGCCCCATGAGGTTCATATGAAGTAACTCAAGAACTTTTGAGGTGGTCAGATGTTGGAGCTTCTTGTGGGGCATCTTGGTTTGCTTACCTATTTAGAAATCTCCATATATTTTGTCTTCTTCAATTTTCAACTTTGGAAAACCCCTGATGGCTTCTTCATATGTGATGTTCTTCGTGCTCTTGAGTTTAAGATGGCCAAGTTTTTGGTTTCATAACTTAGTTTCATCAATCTTGAATATCAAACATGATGAGGGTTGAGATATCCACATATAGAAATTGTCATTGGACTTGGAACCCTTCACTAACACTTCTTGCTCTTTGCTAGTGAAAATACATTCAATCTTGTTGAATTTCACATTCAGACCTTGATCACATAGTTGAATGATGTTAATCAATCTTGCAGTTAGACCTTTTACCACCAGCACATCCTCAAGGCAATGGAAATATGGACTGGCTAGTTTACTTATGCCCTGAATTCCTCCACTTGCTCTATAAAAAAATTAACATAAATATTGGAGTATGGTTTCAACTCTTCAAGATATGTCTTTTATATAGTCATGTTCCTGGCCATAGACCATCAAAATTCCAATCTTCTCTTGAGGAAACTCTAAGTGATGTATGAGTTATGAGACTTGTGGCTATTACTTTGGGCTTCATTTCTTAAACCTTCTGGCCCTATTTTTTAAATCTTTGGTTGACTATAGGATCGAGGATATCCATAGAGTATATAACACTAGGGCCTTATGTGTCCATATGTTCCACAATGATGACACCTCGAAGAAAAATTCTTGCAACTTCTGTATTGAAGGGACACGTGTTGAGAAGGTTGTTGAGACATGTGGTCCATTATCATAAACTTAGTTTTCTTCTCAGGAGTGACAAACTTCTTAGAAGGAATTTTTATTTTCTTGTTCATGGAGCTAGAATCAAATCATATTCCCTTCCTATTTCTTGACATCTTCCTAACTTCCAAGACTTCATCTAGCATACTTGAACCATTGTTCAACATACGTACAAAATTTCCATATGTTTAAGCTTGGAATTTAACAAAGTAAGTTCCCCTTCTAGACTTATGATGATTGAGACAAACTTCTCCATTTCCTTATGAAACACACATATGTTTTATTCTGCTGCTCTACAGGTATGCACGATTCTTCTCCCGTGGTGTAAAAGAGCCTATATGTTTCAACTAACTCTTCTTTAGTCACGTCTTTATCACTAGACTCGCCTTCAGACTCATACTTTCCAATGTAGGCCATTACTTTGTAAGTTGTTTCTCCTTCACTTTCATCATTAGAATCATACTAAGTGATTGACAATCCCTTCTTCAGTTTCTTTAGAAAATTAGGACATTAAGTTTTGATGTGACCAAACCATTCATATTCATGACGTTGAAATACTTTTTCTTTTGTTAGGTTGGTCTTCTTATTTTCTCTTGTTCTGAGGAATAATGTCAGACACGTTGTCTGGAACATTTGTCCACCATCTTCTATCCAAATTTCTTAAAGATTTGTTGAACTTTCTTCCAAAAAAAGGCTATAGCATATGATAGGCTTTCTTCGGTATCCTTCTCACCTTGATCCTCATTTTCTTGAATGTTGGATACGAAAGACACACCTTTCTTCATCTTCTTTTATCTTCCATTAATGGCCACTTCAAATTTTTGAACAGGGGCAATGAGCTCGTTAACCTTCAAGGTGCTTAAATCTTGAGCTTCTTCAATAGTTGTTACCTTCATGTCAAACTTCTTAGGCAAAGATCTGAGGACTTTTTTACCATACTCTTTTATGACATTTTCTCTCCCAAAGCAAATTATTTGTTGTCTATATCATGAATACGAATGTCAAAGTCAGATATGGATTCATCTTCCATCATTCTAAAATTTTCAAAGTTAGTTGTGAGGAGTTACAACCTTGACATACACACTTTTGATGTGTCATCATGTGCAGTGTTGAAAATATTTCATGCTTCTTTGCCTTTAGTATATGTGTTAATCAATCTTAACATGTTCTTGTCTACACTATTGAATATATTATTCATGGATTTGTTGTTTCCAAGAGCTTTATCATATTCATTTTTGGACGATTCAGCTTCATGCTTTAAGCTTGTTGTACCATCTTGAGAAGTGATCACAAGATGTTTACAACATTTAGCCACAACCTTCCAAATTTTTTTGTATGTGGATTTAATAAATGCAATCATCTTAGTTTTCCAATAATCATAGTTTGTGCCATCTGAAATAGGTGATTTGTTAACTGACCACCCATCCTTATTATTTTTCATTTGAATAGAAAATATCTTTCCTGGAGCTCACCCAAATAGAACAGGGTGTCTGCTATGTTACCAATTGAAATTATGTTCCTCATGAGACAAATGGTGAACCAGATGTATGAGACAACTTGTTTAACTTGTTAAACCAATTTTAATAAAATATGACAACAACAATGATTTAAAGTAAATAAATAAATAACATAAGAGAATTGATAACTCAGTTCGGCACAACCATACCTACGTTTGGAGAACTTCTAACCCAATAAAGGAAATTCATTCTTTATATAATTAGTACATAGTATTTAGAGGAAGAAGACTCTTGTTCAATGCCATTCTTCTTAATTATACCCTAGTATCTTTCTATTTAGGATCCGTTATATATAAGAGCCCTCTCACTTTCTGTCAATCACTAATCCTAATCATCAACATCAATAATTAGAGTGATGACTGTTGAATTACAACTCAACTAAACAAACCAACATTTATGCCTTATGATATGAATGTAGGCGCTAGTGTCATAAACAAGCAACAACATAAGCAAATGACTCAAATAAAACTTCACCACAAAGATCTTCAATTAAGCTCGTGGTCTTCATCGTTACAATGAGTGTCTTTAAATAGCAATCCATAGCTGGGCTTTTCTACGATGGGAATTTGAATTGTAATCACCAGATATTATGGAGATTTGGTTAAGATTTGTTTTTCCAAAACAGCTCCACTAAAAGATTGAACTCAAATTTAAATCTCCATAATTTAAATTTGATCTTATTAAATTATCAAACAAATATAAATAATCAGATTTCTAAAAGATAGCAATGAATATGAATGATACACAATCACAACATACACTCAGAACAACATCCAACATGGCCTGCTGACAAGGGCCAGATGTTGCACACATGCTGGAACATCTGGTTCCACATGTTCCCATTCTTCACCAAAACATCTAGTGCGTGTTGTTTTTCATAATGTAGTCAATCCAAAAGGAACAACACTAATGTATCTTGGATTTATCACTCATACTCAACCTTTAGAGTTGAGCACCACAATAATGATTTCTTGGTTCAAGGTTGAAGATAATGATGGTTATGTGAAGAGTCTCACACAACGCAATCTACATTTCACGAGGACAACATTCTAGGAAGTCTTTTACAAGGTTGAAACAAGGAGAATATGTGTTTATGAATGGAAAAACAAACATGGGTTTTTCTCAAGATTTGTGAAAATATGGATTGGTTTTATCTTACTTTTTCATAAAAGAACTCACTCAACAAGTTTGTATGAATGTGATCGAAGGAATGTAATTTTTTGTGGAGAAAATGACAAAAAGGATTTATACAGGGTTTAGGGTTTAGCGTATGTCTCGGTCTAACCCAACAAAGTACTAGCTCCGTTTTACAATAAATGTCGTTTTATGAAGAAAAAAAATATTTGTTTCACAATTAATATCATTATCTCTTTTCAAATTTAAAATGATTGTTATTTTTTTAATTGTATTATTCAATTATTATTATGTACACTAATTTCAACATATTAATAAGGTTAATTTAGTAAAAAGACAATGTCTTGTGATAAAATTATTGTATGTATACAAAAACCTAAACGTCATTTATTTTGAATCGGAAGGAATGGAGAAAGGAAGTAGTAGAAAAAGTTGATTATTATGAAAATCAAGTACATCTTGTTAATTGAGATAATATCATTTCTCTAAACCAGCAACATGATTTTGCCGCAAAATAATTGTAGGTTTGTCGTTTGTTGATCAATTGCTAATCAACACTTAACCTGTCGTCGACGTACTAAACTTTATGTGGAAGGCCAAAATACAACTTAATTTTGAATTCTCTGTTTCACCTAAAGGAGCCTCCTAGGGTCCAGATTTGGTGTTAAATTTATTATGGAAATTAAAATTGAACCCACCAACAGATAATATTTTGTAAAGTGGGTCCTTGTGCATGAATTGGAATTTCATGGATCATAATGTGACATGAACATGTGCATAAGTTCTAAGATCCCGTGCATTACTTTGGTTTGCTTCTTGTTTGGATATGAAAACGGTGCTTTATGTTGTCTTATTGTCGGCACAGAATAATATAGATGGACGAAAATACATGAGCCATCCTTTTGTTAGTTTGTGGAGGAACATGTAGAGAAGTCCAAAGTTTTGATTTTAGAGTTAATTGTATGCATCTATGTAACATTTATCTAATTCCTACTCAAGAAATTATAATTATTAGGTTTTATTGGATGCATCTATGTAACATGTGTCTAGTCATTCCTACCCAAGAATCATAACTATTTGGTACATAATTGATCTCCTTTTTCAGTGTGCATGTTCAATTCATGGATTCTTTTGGAAATTCGGTCACTTTAAATTAAAAATGTAACAAAATGAAGATCAAAGACAGTATATGTAAAAATATAGCTTTATATTGGAGTAGTTCAAATTTTTTACCACGAGAAATTTGTAGGGTTGTATTTTTTTTGCGTCGGAGTGTCGTCAAGAACAAATAAAAACTATGAGTAAGATTGAGTTTTTTTAAACAAACACAAGAAATTCTATTAAATTTTATGAAAGGGATAAAAGATGGAAGAAGAAGAAATATTAGGATTGATTGTAATTGTTTTTCTATTCACTTTCTTTATTAGGGTTTACATATTACAAGTGAATAACAACAATCAACCTCTCTCAACAACCTGAGAGAACTAGCAATTTATATACTACTATGATAAATTAGGATACAGGCTAACTTAAACAATTAAGCTAAACAAACAGGTCCAATTCGACATGCTAACAAACCTAACAATATCGACTACTGCATGCTAGAACACACTTCGACTATAACATGTAGAACTTCGACATCAACATGTGAATAGACTTGTACAACATGCTTAAACTCTATCCAACCAAGAAACTATCCTTGTCGAGATATTTGAGTTCGATCCAAAATTTCACATTTATAATATTGTTAACATTATCTCTTTGAAGAGAGGGCTCATTAGGGTTAGATGGAGTAATTTATATATGACTTTTTTAATTTTAAAAGATGGAAATGTGAGATATAATATGAACATAAGTAATCACCCATACTCATCCTCAAATCCACTCAATTTATATCAAAGTTGATGTTGACAACTAATATACTCATCTTAAGAATTTCTATGAACAATGAAGTATAATATTTTTGATTATGTAGTTGTTTTGATGATAGTTTGAAATGAAAAATATTTTTGGTTATGTGGTTGCTTTGATGGTAGATCGAAATATCAGTTGTACTTTATTATTTAGTGGACTTCAGGATGGTAGATTGAAAACTTAATGTAATGAAAATAGTGATAATGAAAAAAGTTGCATTAAGTACAACACCATTATATGCGATGGATTGCAAGAACAAAAAAAAAATGTTTTAAGGTTGGTTCCTTAATATAATACCTTCTCTTGTAATTTATAACATTATTTTCTTAAATGCATGCTTGTTAAAAAATGTTCGATATTAGTTAGGTAAGCATGAATCTAAGTTAGCAACGTTAATTTTTGTTGTTGTTTTTGTTGTTTTTGTTGTTGTTGATGTTGTTCTTCTTCTTCTTGTTAGAAATATTGAAAATAAATTCCGTTCTGTCTGTAGATACGTTAAACATTTTACTTGACAACAAAAACAACAAAGACAACAACAACTAACATTGCTAAGTTACATTCATGATTTTCTAACTAACAATAGGCAAGTTTAACATGTATGCATTGAAGAAAATAATTTTAGAAATTATAAGAGAAGAGATTACATTTAAAGAACCAACATTTATTAAAACATTTTTCTACTCTTTCAATACATCCTGAAAAATGGTGTTGTTGATATAAAATCAGTGAAAAAACCAATCAAGGTGAAAAGTGGACGATTTCACCTTGGTCGAAAACTTGTCAGAGGGAAAAAGTAAAAAAAAAAAAAATACATTATCCATTCAGTTACCTCGCCCACCAAACTTTGGTAAAATCTCTTTCTCAACCAAGATAAAAAATTGTAATAATGGTCAGCCATTCAATCGTAGTCGCAAGTTCTTCCAACCACACTTAAGGAATGCTTAATCTCGCACATCCTTTTTTTTTGGGTAGCTTTCAAAATTCAATCTTATACCAAATATGGTCCCAATATTTGAAACATATGAGTTTTCTTCAAGTAGGACAAAACTTGAAATAGAGGTTAATTTAAGTCTTCAACTCAAAGAATTCGCACGATAAATCAAATTGATGCTTTTGTTTCGTGTCAAATCAATTAATCAACTCATTATTATTAAGTAGATATTAAAAAGTAGTTAATCAGCTAATGGCAGACCATGATTATACACAGTTAACAAAATAATACAGTCATGTTGTTAAGAATAATAGTCACTCAATTTAGATCAATTGTTCTAAATATAATCTCAGTATTTTTTGAATTATTTAACAAATATTAAAGGTTTAAAAATGTTTAAGTCCTTTTAAATATAGGCTATTTCACTTTTAGTCCCTCCAAAAGTTTTTGTTAAAAGAATCATCATCCTAATATTTGTCGTTCACACTTTTGGTCTCTGATGTAAATCTGCTTAGCAGAAGGTGACATGGAAGTACAGGTAAATTTTTTTGCTATGTTGGTAGTTTTTGAAGTGGCCATGGTGGATTTATTTGGATGAAATTTTTATTATTTATAATTTTGAAATTCTCACTAAAAATTCATCTTCATGTGCCCTAATTCTTTCACATACTCATTCTTCCCCATTTTTCCTTCTTCCTCATTCTTTCCAACAGAAAACACTTTTTTTTTTCAAATTTCAAAGTTGTCTTCAAAGACAGAGTTAACCAATGTACCAACCAAGTCATCCTCATTTCTAAAAACTCGAGGTGGACATTTGTGTGGTTATGAAGGTCGAATGATATTGTATCAATGCAGGAAGGGACCTAACAAAATAAGCTTTTTGGGAGGGGTGATGACACATGTGATTTGTTCATATGGGATGAAGATATGTGAGAAAAAATATAGAAATGAAGATGCGAGCAACATGAATGAAGCAAGTTGATCTTCAATATCCTTTCCAGGTTCCACAATGTTCCTTGACTTGATCGTCATACGTCTATCACTCTTTCTTTTTTTTAAGTTGAACTTGATTGACCTTTTTCCCCTTGTATTTTTCTACCTTTTTTCTAAGTATGGCAAACCTACCCATAAGGTAATTCCCCATCCACTCAAATATGGTGATAATAGGTTTGTCCTTCTTTAGCAATATAGTGACATTAAATAACTCACTAAGATTGTTCATTAGAACATCACATTTAGAGTAAGATGAAAATGCATGCTTACACTATTTGTGTTAAAGAACAACATTTAACCATTCAAATGCATCTAAACTCATCTCCTTAATTTGCATCATCTTAGCTTCACGTGCTTTATGGTAGGTTTTCTTTGCTGCAACCATCATTAGATCTCTAAATAATATACTGTTAGAACAAGATTTGTTCTGATCAATTATCTTAGTTTTGATGATAACAATAATATGAATTTTGCTTAAGATAATATGGTACTCTAATCCAATGCAATTTCCCTTTCAGGAAATATATATAAAGAGTACGCATAATTCAGCGCTCAGAAGCTTTGTCTCAAATGGTTCAGCATGCAACATCAGAACATGGTCTGGCAAGACATCAGAAGATGGTCGAAGCAGAATCAGAACATGGGTCTATGGAAGCATCAGAAGAACAAGAGATCAGAAGCACTGAAGCTCAGAAGATGGTATCACGCTCAGAAGCACTTCAAGGTTAGAAGATCAGAAGATGCTATGCACCAAGCTGTTTGACTCTGATGATATTCAAACGCTGTATTCACAAACATCAGATCAGAAGAAAGTACAAGTGGCAAGCTACGCTGACTGACAAAAGGAACGTTAAAAGCTATTAAAGGCTACGTCAGTAGACACAGCGTGAACAAGGCTCGAGGTAGTTGACAAAAGCGTATAACATTAAATGCGATGCTGTACGGAACACGCAAAGCATTAAATGCACTCAACGGTCATCTTCTCAACGCCTATAAATATGAAGTTCTGATGAGAAGCAAGGTTAACGATTCTGCACCAAAACAACTTATATCAAACTTGCTGAAACGCTGTTCAAATCTAAACTCAGAATCTTCATCTTCATCAAAGCTCACTACATTGCTTTTGTAATATATTAGTGAGATTAAGCTTAAACGATTAAGAGAAATATCACAGTTGTGATTATCGCTTGTAAGAAGCATTTGTAATACTCTTAGATTGATTACATTAAGTTGTAAGGAACTAGAGTGATCGTGTTGATCAGAATACTCTAGGAAGTCTTAGGAGTGAACTAAGCAGATTGTAACTAGACTGATCGTGTTGATCAGTAGACTCTAGAAAAGTCTTAGAGGGTATCTAAGCAGTTGTTCCTGGAGTGATCAGTGTGTGATCAGAAGACTCTGGAAGACTTAGTTGCGGACTAAGTGGAAAACCATTGTAATCCGTGCGATTAGTGGATTAAATCCTCAGTTGAGGTAAATCATCTCTGCGGGGGTGGACTGGAGTAGTTTAGTTAACAACGAACCAGGATAAAAATAACTGTGCAATTTATTTTTATCTGTCAAGTTTTTTTAAAGCTACACTTATTCAAACCCCCCCTTTCTAAGTGTTTTTCTATCCTTCAATTGGCATCAGAGCGCCGGTTCTAAGGTGCAAGCACTTAACCGTGTTTAGAAAAGATTCAGGAAGAGAAAAACGCTTCAGTAAAAGATGGTTGATGAAAGTGAAAAGTCTACACCTACACCTGCATCTACATCTGGCTCTGCTGAGCAATACAACGGTAACAATGGTTATACTAGACCGCCGGTATTTGATGGTGAAAACTTTGAATACTGGAAAGATAAACTGGAAAGTTACTTTCTGGGTCTAGATGGTGATCTATGGGATCTTCTGATGGATGGTTACAAACATCCTGTAAATGCCAGAGGCGTAAAGCTGACAAGGCAAGAAATGGATGATGATCAGAAAAAGCTTTTCAGGAATCATCATAAATGCAGAACTGTTTTGCTGAATGCTATCTCTCATGCTGAGTATGAGAAGATATCTAACAGGGAAACGGCCTATGACATATATGAGTCCTTGAAAATGACTCATGAAGGAAACGCTCAAGTCAAGGAGACCAAAGCTCTAGCTTTAATCCAGAAGTATGAAGCCTTCAAGATGGAGGATGATGAAGACATTGAAAAGATGTTTTCAAGATTTCAAACTCTTACTGCTGGATTGAGAGTTCTTGACAAGGGATACACCAAGGCTGATCACGTAAAGAAGATCATCAGAAGCTTACCCAGAAGATGGGGTCCTATGGTGACTGCATTCAAGATTGCAAAGAATCTGAATGAAGTTTCTCTGGAAGAGCTTATCAGTGCCTTGAGGAGTCATGAAATAGAGCTGGACGCAAATGAGCCTCAAAAGAAAGGTAAGTCTATTGCATTAAAATCCAATATCAAGAAATGCACTAACGCTTTTCAGGCTAGAGAAGAAGATCCTGAAGAATCAGAATCTGAAGAAGAAGATGAACTGTCCTTAATCTCCAGAAGGCTAAATCAACTCTGGAAGACCAAGCAAAGGAAGTTCAGAGGCTTCAGAAGTTCAAAGAAATTTGAACGTGGAGAATCTTCTGATGACAGAAGATTTGACAAGAAGAAGGTCATGTGCTATGAATGCAATGAGCCTGGACACTACAAGAATGAATGTCCAAATCTTCAGAAGGAAAATTCCAAGAAGAAGTTTCATAAGAAGAAAGGTCTTATGGCAACCTGGGATGAGTCAGAAGATGACTCAGAAGATGAGCAGGCTAACTGTGCGCTGATGGCGACAGAAGATGACGGATCAGAATCTACATCAGAATCAGATTCTGAAGAGGTATTTTTTGAACTTACTAGAGATGAGTTAGTTTCCGGTCTAACTGAACTACTGGAACTCAAGTCTCAGATTAGTCTCAAATACAAAAAGCTGAAAAAGCAATTTGAATTTGAAACAAAGAAGCTTGAGTTGGAAAATTCTGAATTAAAAGAAAAACTTTTAAAATTATCCAATAATGTTGGATCTCCTTCTGATTCAGAAAAATCCACTCCTAGTCTAAACCATATTCTGAAAGAATATGATTTAAGTTTCAGGAAGTTCTTATCTAGAAGTTTTGGCAGAAGTCAGCTAGCTTCTATGATATATGCTGTGTCTGGAAACAAAAGAGTAGGAATTGGTTTTGAGGGTGAAACCCCATACAAACTTGAACCTGTTGATGAAATGAAATTAACATACAAGACATTGTATGATCAGTTCAAGTATGGCCACTCCCATGATATTAGGCACACTTCACATGCTCAAAGCTTTCACATAACACACACCAAAAAGCATGTGACACAACCTAGGAAATATCATGAAACTCACATTAAAAATTATCATGCTGTTCCTCCTTCTGCGTACAATGTTAAACCTAAGTTCAATCAGAACTAGAGGAGAACTAACAAGAAAGGACCCAAGAAAATGTGGGTACCAAAGAAAAAGACTATTTCTTTTGCAGATTCTCTTGGTGACAAAGAAGATAAAAGTCAACATGACATGTCTCCTGGACTCAAGTTGATCTCAACACTTGAAGGGAAGAAAGATTATCTTCCAAGTTCTGGTTCTTAAATCTGTTGAAGAAACTATGTTCGTAGGAAATCAGAAAAGAAGTTTATTAGTCTTGGAACCATCTGTATTGTTTGTCTCTAAAGCATTGATGCTTCTTTCTTGATTATTCTGAATGCTCTAAATGCTACAGAATATACAATATTGAAACATTGATTGTGGACAAATCAATAAACATCTGTTTTGATGATAAACTTGTTTCTGATAAAACAAAGAGCTTAAGAATTTCTGCAGATACAGTTTTGTCTTATCAGAAGCTGCAGAACAAAGAAGTGAACCTCCAGAAGCTGTGTATATCAGAAGTAATGGATCAGAAGATCATTCAGATTTATATCAGCACACTTCAGAAGGAGTGTTTCCAAAAGAGAAAGTTGATCAGATCAGAAGCAGTGATCAGAATCTGAAGGCGTAAAGTCTATTCTGAATTGTACAGCTGTCATCTATTATCTGATGGTGAACACGTGTCTGTACGGTTAGTACAAAGCGTGCAGTTGAAAAGACGCCGACCTAGGTAACTGTTTCAAATCATTTCATTTACCACGTTCTCTCTCCTCACGTCACTCATCATTTAATAAAATTGATTTCCTTTGATTCTGGAACTGTTCAATTTATATTTCTTATTATTATTTTTTCTTTTCAAATCCGTCTCTATATATTCTTTTCAAATCATATCGTACATCTTTTTCGCTCCTTTGTCTCTCTCTCTCTCCTTGCATTCTCTCGTTTGAAAAGTTCTTAGCCGTTTTCTAAAAACCCTAATCGAAAACCCAGTTCGCTTCTCTTGCTCGTTTTTTTTTGGTCATTCTGCATCAATGGCTGCATTCTCATCCCAAAATGCTGAGTCATCTGTTCCTCATCATCTCCAAGAAGAAACGTTGCAACTTACTCCTGTTGTTGCATGCTCTATTCCCAAGAACAAATTAGAAGTTCTATGTGAACTTATTGTTGACTTTGACAACCTTGAAGAACATGGATTTAATCTTAAAGAAGACATCATCTTTCAAGGATGGACCTCGTTGTTTGCTGAGTTCGTTGGCCCAGTTTATCCAGATCTTGTCAAGGAGTTCTGGGCACATGCTGTGGTTGCTCCAAAATCAATACTTTCTTTCGTCCATGGAAAGTTTGTTGTTATTACTGAAAACATCCTTAGAGTGATGTTTGATTTGAAGAACGCGGAAGGAGCTTTTGAAATCGATAAAAGGGAAGATTGGGAAGAGGTTCTATCCACTCTCTATTCAAATGTCAAGAAAACAAAACACGTCAAGGAGTTGAGAGATATCTACAAAATCTGGACAAAGATCATTCTTGGGTGCTTCTACCATAGGAAAGCGACACATGCCGCTGACTTCATAAACAATGAGCAAAAATATATTCTTTATTGCATTGCCACTCAGAAGAAGGTTGATGTGGTTTACATTATCTTCAACCATATGTGGAAAGCAGTAAAGGATTCCAGAAACGCTTTCAGAAAAGAAAATGGTGGAACAATCATTCCTTTTGGTAGAATCATTACAAACCTTCTGGTGCATTCCAAGATTGTTGAGAGTCTGGAATCTGAAGGTATTGTGAAAGACCTTGCTGTCACATCTGGGGCTTGTCTGAACGCATTCACTTTAAAGAGGATGAACGTGATTAAGGCTATCATTAAGACTCCTCAACCTCTTGCTGGAACAACAATCAGAAGAGAGCCAGTTCTAGCTGAATTCAAAACCTTCTTCAATAGTGAGGTACCACAAGTCAGAACTAAGTATCTGAAATCACAAAAAGAGGATAAGAGTCTTAAAGATCAAGACAAAGGTGCTCCTATTAAAGTGAATCGTAAGAAGGAGGAAAGGACCAAAAGAAAGTTTGATCATCCTGCTGCTACCACCAATAAAGAAGTGATCCCAGAAGAAATCATTGCAAAGGTTGCTAAGGCTGTCTCTGCTGATTTTGAGAAGAAAAAGAAGGAAGCTGAGAAAAAGAAGAAGAAGTCAAATAACGATGCTGAGATTGTTGAAGTTGTTGAGAAGAAGAAAATCAGAAAAAGGAAGATGATTATTCAAAGCTCAGATGAAGAAAATGCTGCTCAAGAGGCTGAGAATCAACCAGAAGTTCTGGCTTATGTCAGAAGGAAAGAAATCGCTAGCGGCAAAGCAAAGGTTATTGAAGAGCCGAAGAGTAAGAAGCAGAAAAAGACTGAGGATGTAGACAAAGCTTTTCTGAGAGGTTCCAAAGGTATATGCATTTCTGAACCTAATTCTGTTCCTGCTGTTTGTTCAGAAGCTGCACCAATAGAGATTGTCCCTACACCTGAACCAGAAAAAGCCACATCAGAATCACCTGTTTTTGTCCATGTTCTTACACCTCCATCTTCTCCTTTAACTATTCCTTCCTCTCCACCTACCATAAATCCGGTTCTGGATATACCACCCCTTCAAACTCTCCTCCCATCTCAACCTTCTCTCAACGCTACTCTTGAACATACTCCCTCCACCTCTCAAAACAATCCTTGTGATTCTCCTTTTCCAACCTCTGCATCACATGAGCAGCTGCTCCGTGATTGCAACTACACTCCCAAGCCTCGTCCTGAAGCTGAAGTGGTAGTGTTAGATTCTGATACTGAAGCAGAATCTTCTTATAGGTTGGATAGAGAACCTCATCCGTACTTCACTTCCAAACCTGCCTTTTCAAAAACCCAAATAAAATCCCGCCCCGTATATCCTATTGGTGTAGTTTTTGAAAACATAAAGAGGAATCTCAGAAGTACCTTTGATACTCTTAGACTCGCTGAAAGTTCTGGATTGAATGATGTTGCTATGCGGAACTTCTGGAGGATCTTTCGCAGAGAATCAGATGCTCTGTTTTTAGAACTTCAGGAAGCCTGTGTAGCTGCTGCCCCACGGCCTCGTGGAATTCTGAGGAATTATGAAGACTTCTGGTTTGCTCGTCTCAAAGGAAGATATCTTTTGGAAGAGAAGCCCTTCTTGGATGAGATGGAACAATTAAGACTCGCTGCTGCATTGGAAGCAAATCCTTGCAGGGAGATTGTGGTTTGGATACCTCAATATCCTGTTCTGCTCGGAGATTTCAAGACTCTCTTTGACTATCTGAGGGAAAACCCGTCTGAGAAAGATCCAAACTTGGTCATTCCAGAAGTTGTTGACCCACCAGTAGTTGAAGGTCCTTCTGCTCCCAGGAATCTAGCTGCCATTCTTCAGGCACTTGAGAATGGAGACTCGGAAATTCCTGCTGCAGAATATGGAGATGCTTCTATGCAAGAAGCAGATGCTGAAGATCATGTTGCCAAAACTGTTCCTGTTGAGGAAATCCCTGCAAATGATCTATCTATGGAAGCTGCAGATCAACATGCCATTCCTGTGGTTGAAAGCGGTGAAGCTTCTTCTGGTGAATCTTCTCGTCTTGCAAGGACTCTAGAAGAAATTCAGAAGAGACAGGATGAGCAAAGCTCACTCAATGATCAGTATAGTGCTTTCATGGTGAGGCAAGAAGGACACAACAATATGGTTCAAGAGATGCTGACCAAGATCTTGTCAAGACTAGGGCCATCTTAGATTGAGTCTGTGTTGTTTCTTTCCTTTCGTTGCATCTGTCTTTGTGCATCTGATCTTTCTTATCTTCATGTACTTCTGTACCTGCTGTTTGCACTTCAATGAAATCGTCTTCTTTCTCCGTGTGTTTCATTTTATTTGTCGTTTTATGCATCTGAATCTTTTGAAATATTCTTTTTGATGTTATGACAAAAAGGGGGAGAAGATAAATGATAAATGATTTGATTAATCTATCAGTTGCTGGGTAAAGCTCCCACATATTCACTAACAAGAACTGCAAGTTCTACATGGTTTAAGTGTTTTGCAGGTATACTGAAGAGAATCTTCAAAGCAAACACAAGAAGCAAAACCATGGAAACTGAAGCAAGCCGAGTGCTGTCAAGCTTCAGAAATCAGAAGCAAGAAAGAAGAATGAATCAGAAGCACTGATAATAGAATTTGATCTATATTTGTCTATTTATTTTGACAAAATTCTATTTGCTCTGATACATATAATGTTATGGCTCTGATACATTATTTGCTCTGATACATTATTTCAGCCTATATGGCTCTGATACATATAATGTGTTCTAACATACATTTTATGTTCTAACTCGTTCATGCTGACTTTTGTCGTTTAGTGTTTGTTCTGTAACATTTCAGGATGTAGAGATGCTCAGATGATGCTCTGGTACATTCAACAATGTTCTGATACAAATTTAGCATGAAGTGATGTTGGTAGAAATTCAAAGTTCTGAAGCTATCCGAGGGAAGCAGAAATCAGAAGCTGCGAATGTTCTAAAGATCCAGAAAACTCAAGTTCTGAAGCTGTCCTGAATGGAAGCAGAAATCAGAAGCTGTGAATGTTCAGAAGATCAAAGAAATTCAAGTTCTGAAGCTGTCCTGAATGGAAGCAGAAATCAGAAGCTGTGAATGTTCAGAAGATCAAAGAAATTCAAGTTCTGAAGCTGTCCTAGATGGAAGCAGGAATCAGAAGCTGTGAGTGTTCTAGGGATCTAAGGAAATTCTAGTTTTGAAGCTGTCCTATGGAAGCAGAAGTCAGAAGCTATGAATTCTCTAAAGACAGAAGCTTATATGATCGTCTCTACCGAAATAATCAGGGAAGTCTTTTATTAAAGTTCTTCGAGTATTTATTTCAGGGGGAGATTATTTATCTCAGGGGGAGATTGTTAATCTCAGGGGGAGACATATTCATATGCTTATGCTATAGCTGTGTAATTTGTCTTTTGCCTTCTATTCTTTCTGATCGCAAATTCATATCATTTATATATGTTTTTGTCATCATCAAAAAGGGGGAGATTGTTAGAACAAGATTTGTTCTGATCAATTATCTTAGTTTTGATGATAACAATAATATGAATTTTGCTTAAGATAATATGGTACTCTAATCCAATGCAATTTCCCTTTCAGGAAATATATATAAAGAGTACGCATAATTCAGCGCTCAGAAGCTTTGTCTCAAATGGTTCAGCATGCAACATCAGAACATGGTCTGGCAAGACATCAGAAGATGGTCGAAGCAGAATCAGAACATGGGTCTATGGAAGCATCAGAAGAACAAGAGATCAGAAGCACTGAAGCTCAGAAGATGGTATCACGCTCAGAAGCACTTCAAGGTCAGAAGATCAGAAGATGCTATGCACCAAGCTGTTTGACTCTGATGATATTCAAATGCTGTATTCACAAACATCAGATCAGAAGAAAGTACAAGTGGCAAGCTACGCTGACTGACAAAAGGAACGTTAAAAGCTATTAAAGGCTACGTCAGTAGACACAGCGTGAACAAGGCTCGAGGTAGTTGACAAAAGCGTATAACATTAAATGCGATGCTGTACGGAACACGCAAAGCATTAAATGCACTCAACGGTCATCTTCTCAACGCCTATAAATATGAAGTTCTGATGAGAAGCAAGGTTAACGATTCTGCACCAAAACAACTTATATCAAACTTGCTGAAACGCTGTTCAAATCTAAACTCAGAATCTTCATCTTCATCAAAGCTCACTACATTGCTTTTGTAATATATTAGTGAGATTAAGCTTAAACGATTAAGAGAAATATCACAGTTGTGATTATCGCTTGTAAGAAGCATTTGTAATACTCTTAGATTGATTACATTAAGTTGTAAGGAACTAGAGTGATCGTGTTGATCAGAATACTCTAGGAAGTCTTAGGAGTGAACTAAGCAGATTGTAACTAGAGTGATCGTGTTGATCAGTAGACTCTAGAAAAGTCTTAGAGGGTATCTAAGCAGTTGTTCCTGGAGTGATCAGTGTGTGATCAGAAGACTCTGGAAGACTTAGTTGCGGACTAAGTGGAAAACCATTGTAATCCGTGCGATTAGTGGATTAAATCCTCAGTTGAGGTAAATCATCTCTGCGGGGGTGGACTGGAGTAGTTTAGTTAACAACGAACCAGGATAAAAATAACTGTGCAATTTATTTTTATCTGTCAAGTTTTTTTAAAGCTACACTTATTCAAACCCCCCCTTTCTAAGTGTTTTTCTATCCTTCATATACCACCTCAAAATTTCTTCTTGAAGTTAACATACAAATTCCTAAGACAAAACTTGTGTTCATATCCACGGTATTCCTCTTCACAAACTTACACAAGTCCCTACAAAAATAACACATTTTTAGCATACCTAAATGAAAAATGGAATTATAAACATTGACTATTATGCATACCTTTGTTTGATAAAAAAAAAAGGAAACACTATCTACTATCATCAATATCTTCAAGATGTAGCTTAATAAACCAGCTCCAAGAGTCCTTAGTTTCATTTTGTACAACCCCAAAAGCAATAGGAAAATACTGATCATTAGGATCCTTCCAACAATTAATCAACAACATTCCACCATATTTGTTCTTTAAGTGGAATCCATCTAAACCTATAAAAGTTCTACAATCTTGTGTTAATGCCTTTTTGTCCCATCAAAACACATGTAACATCTCTCAAACCTTGGTTACAAGTCTTGTCCAAGTCTACTAATGTTTAACTTGGATGTGTTTCTTGGTGAAGCCCTCCTTAATTCAGCTACATCTTACCATAATAGACTATATTGCTTACTTGAGTCTCATACAATTTGTCTAGAAGTTGCCTAGCTTTGAAAAGCCTACAACCAGTGATCTCTTATGCAAATCTCAACCTTACATATGACACCACTTCATTTAACTTCATCTTATTATTGTTATTCAACTTTTCAACAATCATTTTAGTAACCCATTCAGCCTTGGCACTTTTATTGAAGAACTCTCTGCCACATTTATGTTTGTGAAACAAAGTCTTAGGGCCCGTTTGTTTTGGCTCTTTTTTTTAAAATGATTTTTATAGTGCTACATAATTTTGTGTAAAAAAAATATAAAGAAACTTTTTCTAAAAGCTTCAAATAAAAATTTGGTTTAGATAATTATTCTTAAAATTTTATTTTGGGTATTTCATCTATTTATTAAAACTTTTTTTTGATATCAAAATTTCAAAAAATCACTTAATTTTGAAGCTATTTCATATAGATTTTCATAAAAATCATTTTTGAAATACAACTTTTTGAAAGAAAAAAAAGTGATTTTGATTAGGTTTTGGTCTTCAATAATGTATGTTTATGTTATAAGATGTCAAAATTAGTGTTTCATTTTAGAAAAAACTAAATTAAAAAAACTTGTAATTTTTTG